>NC_136484.1:171599219-171864219 GCF_053919585.1 Euprymna scolopes | reverse complement strand
TCTTTTTTTATATATATAAATATACATATGTGTACACACATACATGCACACACACACACACACACACACACACACACACACACACACACACATATATATATATGTGGTCGTTTATGTATATTCATGTTTATTTAATTATTTATTTGTTAGTTTTCTATTGTTTTTGTTAGTTTAAAGCTGTTTTGTATCGCTATCCTAGAGTAAGTTTTTTTTTGCAAACACATTTGTTTGCTATTTCTCATCTACAGTTTAATAGATTTTGGGGTTCTTTAAAGTACAGGATAGCAAATTTTTCATGGAGGCATAATTTACATGGGTCATCTAAATGTCTGCACGTGGTAACTTGTCTTATTATTTTCCATTCGACTACCGGCGAATGTCCGCTTTCTTTGAGTTCCCAGTATTTATTCGCTAGTGTTGTTTTTATACGGTGTTTTTTTATTTTTGAATGTACTTTTGTGGTCATAGTATCGGGTTTTGAAATCTTAGGAAGTCATGCCTACGTAATATTTCTTGTTATTCGGGTTTTCTTTCGCAAATATTGTTGCTTGATAAACTACACTTTTTATTAGACATTTATTTTGAACTGGGCAAAGTGTGTGGTGTCTACAGTTGCATTTATCTTGTTCGTTATTATTATTTTTATTTATGGTATTGTTGTTCTTGTCCGGGGTTGGTTTGTTATTATTATTATTATTGTTATTATTATTATTATTATTATTATTATTTCTGCTAGTGTTGGTTTTATTTTTGTCATGGTGTCTACTTTTTTATTGTTTATTTTGTTGTTGTTTACATTGTTTTCATTTAGTATTTTTTTATTATGTGCTTTAATTATCATCTCTAAATTTTCGCAACAACTGTAAGATAACTTCAAGGTATTTTTATTGAAGATTTTGTGTAAGGGGTTGGTTGCGGGAAAGTGTGTTCCAATAAGGTCTAGAAATTTCTTACCAAGTTTTGTTTTTAACATTTGATTGTATGGGGCCGTATACCAAATTATAGTTCTTTTTCTCCTATTTTTGATTTTATTATAGTTGTTGGTGTTTTGTTGCTTATATTTGATATCGATATTTTTGTATCCACTATTTTTAGGGCTGTTTCGTAGATATTGGTTGACCTGTTAAATGCATTTTCATCGCATGAGTTATTACTGAGTCTACTTACGATCGAGTTGGGAATATGTTTTATAATTGATGGTGGGTGGTTGGACTTAGGGTTTACGTAAATTGGAGTAGCGTTATCTTTTAAGTATGGTTCATATGTGTTTTTATCTAAGTTTAACGTGACGTCCAGGAAGTTTTTTATTTTTATGTTAGCTGATACGTCTGCTTAGAGGCCTAATTTTTTCATTTCCTTGTGTATGATTTTCTTAAAATTTTCTCCCTTGACTTTGTTGAAGTTTTTTATTATAGCTAGTCCGTCATCTCTATATAGGCCGATATCCGTAGTATCAAATATGCTTGTGGGTATATAGAATGAATAATCCCACAAGATCTGATGCCTCCGCAGAATCTCTGGCACTCATCGCCAAATCAAACAAATTTTTCATTTTAGTTTTTATCCATTGGTTATTGTTATTTATTAGAACTGATTTTCTACATTTTTTAATGATGTTGATTTCTTCCGAGAATATATCAGTGTATGCATCAGCAAATTCTAGGGCAATGTTAAAAAGTTCTTCGGATATCGAGGGATAAAAGTCTATGATGTCAAACTGTATGAACGTACATTTATCTTTGTTTTCTATATTTTTAAACCAGGTGATTGCTTCGATGGTATTTGCCCATTGGTTTAGTTCTAAGTATTTTTTTATTTGTTTGTTTACTCTAGAAAGTATAGTTTTGCTAATTCTACCTATTTCTGGTTTAGTTGGGTTTATCAGGCGGGTGCTGGGATTATTATTAAAGTCCCATTTGTGGTCTTTGAGCAGAATGTATGCCTCTCTATGTTTCAATTTGCCAACTTTATTGCTAATTTTTAGTTTATCGGTAATTTGGTTTGTGTCGATTTTTTTGTAGTTTTTTGTAATGTTTTCTGTGATTCTGCCTTAAACCACTAACTTAGTTCTAAAACAGATCCTTTGTTCGATAAAATGCATGTTCATTGGCTGATAGGAAGGGGCGCGGTGGATACTAGAAAGCTGATTGGCTAACTAAAATCCTCAACATATATAAAAACGAGAAACAACCACAGAATTCGTGCATAAGCCTGACGAATCCTATAGTGGATGAAACGCCGAATATTCAGTGTAGCTTAATCGCCATATATATTTTATAAATTACTATATATATATATATATATATATATATATAGAGAGAGAGAGAGAGAGAGAAATTTTTTAAATTATTTTTTCATCTCAAGCAAGACACAGTGCCACTTTAATGTAGGATACTATGTAGGGAGTTGAACGTCTGCATGTCAGTACAGTTAGGGAAGCAGGAACCCGGTAGGGAATTCCAAAATCTAACCGTTCTGGGATAGAAGCTATTAGAGTAGAAGGCTTTCTTACATCTAGTGATGGCTACTGTGTAGGGGTGGGACTTTGCTGCTTGTCAGTAGATAGATATATACTCGTATATATGTAATACAAGTACTACAATAACATATTTACTCTAAAAGTTTGGCATAAAACGCTCAACGAGCTATAAGTTTTGCAAATATAATTGAAAAAAAAAACATATTTCCACAGAAATAAATAAATATCAATAAAAAAGAAAATGACGATATAAAAATATATACTAATATACAGAAAGATTTATTCATTTATTCAATCGAGTAGAGATGTAGGGTAAGTGAGAACTCTTTATACCATGGTATTTCGAAGCCTAATGCTTCTCATCACAAGAGGAGAGACGATGCTAGGTAACAATAAATGAATAAATCTGTATATATTAATATACATTTTTATATCGTCATTTTCTTCCTTTATTGATTTCTATATAAGCTCCAAAACAATTTGTTCAGCTTTACATTATCTTGATAATAAGTCTCTTCTTAAAGAATTGATCTTCTTATTCTGTTTCTTTTCGCTTCCCTATATATATATATATATATATATATATATATGTATATATATATATATATATATATATATCTTTTTATAATATAAAGATGAATGTGTGTGTGTGTGTGTGTGTATGTGTGTTTAGTCACGAACAGGCTCCTATATGGTTGACTATTTTAAAAAACTGATTACATAGAATGATAGAAGATGTATCGAGACACAGGAATGGGTATGTTTGATCCTGCAGAACGGTAGTTCATTAAAATTGTGGGGGTCTGCGTTCGCGTCTGGTCCACAAAGTATAGAAATAAAAAATTAAAAAAAAAAAGTTTACAAGTGTTTTTGATATATATGTACATAAGAATACTTTGATAAGTATGTTTTAACTTAAATAGGGATGGCATAATAAAATTGTGGGGTCTGCGTTCGCGCCTGGCTTCCATAGAATGGAAATAGGCACAAACTTTAATAAAGACTTTTCATACCTATCTGCGTAAGTATACTTTGATAATTATGTTTCAGTTTGAAGAAATATGTTATAATAAAATTATGGGGTGTTCGTTCGCGCCTGACCTCCATAGAACGGAAATATGTAACAAAGTTTAACAAGGTTTTTAATTTAGATCCACAGAATATTATAATAAGTGTTTCAGTGTGAACAGGTATGGTATAATAAATTATAGGGTTTATCTATTTTATTTTTACTTTCATCATATTTTGCTTTGGTTTTGATACCCCCGAATTCAAAGTTATCTCTTTACAACCCTTCCTTTTCATAACCTATCATACTTTCATAAATCAGAGTCCATTTTCTGTAGGCTGTTTTTGAACCCAGTCAACGACGGGTACTTTTGTTAGTGTATATATATAACACTTTATCCCTGTGTGTGTATAAGAGAGAGAGAGTGAGAGAGAGAGTGAGTTTCCTGTTGACTTCGAAACGGTTAGGTTGATTTTTTATGTCACAAATATACTTTATATGTCTGGGACTGTTCTTAGATTTTGTATCTGGATACCTCTGATAAGTATCGAAAATCGATATCTGAAAAATATGATTAAAGAAGTACAGTCTGATTCTGACGAAAATTAACACGCTTATACAGCCTAATATCAAAAGTACACTTGAGAAGTTTTATCAGTACAAAAGCAGAAGAGCCCGGTATATAAAAGCAACAGGAGCACATTCGAAATGAATGTTTCTGCTTAGAACACAACTAAACCATGATACTTGACTTTTACATTTGAAACTTCAATGCACGCTATTATATAAAAGTAATTTTCTAAAACTAACAGTTGTTCTCTACAGTGCAATACAGACTGCAATGTATTGCGGACCAAGTCATTGTTGGGCTGCATATGAAGCTTCCTCCTCAACTAGAGCAGGCAATCAATCGATTTGATTGAAAAACTGAGCGATTTCATCATTCTGATTGCAAATTTGATCCTCATTCAATTCCGGGCAAAGTTGGTCTCCCTGATAGTATATATATATATATATATATATATATATATATATATATATATATATATATATATATATTAATTTTATTCATACAAACATTAATGGCTACATATGTGCATACATGTTTCTGTAATCACCCACGGTGGGGGATTACGTCTTCAGGCCAAGAATTACCGTCGAAAGTGATATTTCCACCAAATACATTTTCCTATTTCGTTTATCAAGTTAGAATGCAACCTGGGTGGGAGTCATAAAAAACGGTGAGAGGATAAGTGAGGTCTTTGAAGATCTTTTTCATTTCCCTTTCCCCCCATCCAACCTAACTTTTGGTTTTTATGGCATAAGGTACTTGAGAATTTAGTTTTTTGTCTTGGAGTCTGTAAATTAAGAACATTAGCTATGGTCAACTAAGTACTGACCGGTGCCTTTTAATCTACATCCACCCACACATACATGCAACACACACACAACACACACATACACAGACACCGCCACACACACACACTCACGTTAATACATATATTCAAAAGTGAATCCATGCTGTACGCTTTTATTTTACTCACAACACACGTACTGAAACTAGGCAATAACTCTAAACTACGCAGGAATAAAGTAAAAATTACAATAAGGTAAATAAAACAAAACCAAAAAATAAATAAAATTAAATAAAAATAAAAAAAATTAAAACAAATAAACAAACAAAATATGAATAAACATAAAACACGAAAGTTATTCAAACCCCACATGTACCCATATATATTAATATATCAATATACTTATAAATGCCTACACTTTGCTACACCCGCGCATATATACACACACACATACAGACATACAGAGACAAAAAATGGCACTTTTCTTTACTTCTGTCGCGTGGTACCCCCTTCATATATGCAATAGTATGCTACTACACTCCAGACGGGTGTATATATACATATACACACACACACCTGCATACATATATATATATATATATATATATATATATATATATATATATACATACAGATATATAATACATATAAACAACATTCGGACATCTATACATTCTTGTAATCTATATTGTTATGACAATCATATACGAGACAGCCTATTCTAATAGTTCAGAAATATATATGCATATACATACATATGCATACATACACACATACAAATACATCCATATACAAACATACACACAGATATATAGATACACATATATATAAATATACAAACATACATGCATACATAAAATACACTTATACATACATACTCACACAAATATAGACATATGTATATACATGTACCCTGCCACCAAATGATACATCTAAAGTAGAAACAGACATGAATACATTTACTATATATATTCCCTTATTTCTATCAAACTCCACACGCATAGTAATATTTCATGGCCCCACCCGCTTGTTACATTTTCCTAAGTTGTAGGTTTTTCCCGTAAAAATTTATACTACGTAAAAATTTATATTGAATTCAGCATGAAGTTCATAGGCCTATCTTCATATTAAGCAAACACTCTTTCGATGGTTAGGCAGATATACATAAGATGTATAACGATACAATAATAATATATAAAAACACATGACAGAAATCAGAGTATTTAGGTTATACAAACTGAGTATACAAGCTTATATATTGTAGTACTTACCTTCATCTTTGTTTATTCACCCTAAGTTCCTTATCCCCTTTTCTTTCATTCACCCTTCATTCCTTACTGTCTTTCATCTATTTATTCATTCATTCTTTTTTTTTTTTCCTTTTTTTAAAATTAATTTTCCTACCCGGGTATATAAAGATCTTATATCCATACATGCATACACCCAAAAATACCCTTATGCATACATTATTACGAGGTTCACCCAAAACAATCTATTACTCGTTTGGTTCAAATAAACCTTCATACGGTACTTATTTAGATTAGTAATATTATAACTGCTTGATGAAGTAGAATATCAAGCGACTTACGTAATCCATACGGGTATGATCATAGTTGCGACCTCACTTATCCTGTTTGTGGGGGGGTTATTTGATGGGGGTTAGTTGTACTTATAGTTGTTCTAGTCTACTAATTTAGAGTTCTTTAAGTGCGTGTATTCTGAAATGTTTGCAGGATATAGCAGTTTCTTGTTTAATAATTTTTCTCTGTCTTTAAACCTAGTTATCTCAAGTTTTTCTGATAAGCATAATGGACATGGTGAGATCAATGAGTGGCAAGTATTGGCCCTCCTAATAATCTTCCATTCTATACTAGGTGTTTTATTTTCTCTAACTAATTTCCAGTAATATAACGATAAGGAAGTGTCCTTTTCATATGTTTGATTACTCATCGAGCGTGTATGTCCATAGAATCTATTTTTGAAGGTCATTTGGGTACTCCCTATGTAGAATCTTTCGTTCCTTGGGTTCTCTACCAGAAATATCCTAGCTTGGTATACCACTGATGAGGTCAGACATGCATTTTTTATTGGGCATTCCTCAGGCTTTTTACAGTTACATTTATTCACCTCAGTGTTTGCACTAGTATTTTCACCTTAATATTAGTTGTCTTTAAAATTCTTCCATTATGCTTTTTTATAATCCTTTCTAATTTATCACTACAGCTATAACTTAATTTTAATGTATTTTTATTAAATATTTTATGTAATATATTATTTGGTGAGAAATGCTTGTTAATAAGTTGTAAAAATTTTGTACCATGTTTTGTTTTCAACATAATATTAAAGCGGGGTGTGAACCAAATAATTTTCCTACCACGATTTCTAGATCCATTTGTGCTAGCATTAGTTACTTAATATTTTATCTTTATGCCCTTATACCCACTATTTTTAAGTGCTGTATTATAAATATATATATATATGATATGTATTATATATATCTATATCTATCTATATATATATATATATATATATATATAGATATATGAGAGGTGGAAACTTCCAACTTATTCCATTGCTATTTGTTTTAATTTGCCTAATTCGTGTTTATCCGCATGAACTTCTATAACTTATCTTTATATACACACTAAGCAATGCTCCGAGAAAACTACATTATTCTTTTACATACACACACACACACACACACACACACACACACACACACACACACACATATATATATATATCAGACTTTTTCTCCTGTTAAAAATGGGCAAAACTTATAGATCGTTGACTTAGAATGAGCGCTTTACATCAAACTCTTAGAGTAAATGTATTATTGTGGTACTTGCATAAAATACTGATCTCCATTAATCTCTAATTGATATATATATATATATATATATATATATATATATATATATATATACTCACATACGTGTGTGTGTGTGTGTGTGTGTACATTCGAGTGTCTTCAGAAAAAGTATTAAACTTTAAAGCAAGTTGTTATTTACTATTAAGTTTCTGATAATTTGATTATTTAATTCCAATCTTTTTGTTATTATTCTGTAAATTTCTACCGGCATAATGAACATCAATTGTAGAAAATCTTTTGCCTTTTGCTGTTTATTTGAATTGTATTCTCGCTTTTATATGAATTTTTGCAAGAAAAATAAACAAACATAAAACCGAACCAAATAGTCTCGAATTTTTAAAAGCAACCGACTATTTTTCGTTGTCTTTTTTTTTGTGCAACCGTTTATCAAGGCTAAGAATCACTTGAAATAAATAATCGATCAATGAGATGAAAATGAATGCCAACCAACAAATGAGGAATACTATGGGAGTATAAACATTGAATAATAGTATGAACCCCATTTGAATACTTTTGGAGTGTCTATAACGAGAATTTGTTTACATTGGGTGTGAAGACGACTAAGTTGTGACCATCAGGGAAGCAGTCTCATAGCCATATGTTTGATGAATGAGAAACCCTTGCAAAGAGAAATTTTATCTGACATAATGGGGAAAAATAAAAGTCTTTTTTGTGATAGTAGCAAAGCAAGTTCTTGCTGTGAATATCTTTAGCAAAAGAACGAATCGTTAAAAGAAATTGATTCTCAGTCGCTAAATGACATTGAAAAAAATGTTTGTGTTTTTATGGCCGTTGTTGAAATAATCCGATAAGAAGATAAGAAACTTAAAAAAAAAAAAACAGAATACATGAAAAATGTTTCTCTTATCTTTGAGAAAACCGTTTTTCTATTTGTGAGGAAAATAAAATTCTATTATATTAGAAAAGGTATTGGTATTTTTTTTCTGGAAAGTTTTTGAAAAGTTTAGAAATGAAAAAATTAAATAATTTTATTGTCGTCTTCCTTTGGTGCAATTTAATTCAGTATATTATATCACACACACACACACACACACACATATATATACAGTGCCACACAAAAGTATTGAATACATTCCATTTTTCTGCATAACTCTTATTAGTGTTCAAGATTTTATTCAAAATTTGGTCAGTATATTCCTATTACTATTCTAACTTATATTTGGGGTAGTAATTACAAAATCAATAGACAATGGTGAAAATTGGTGATAGTTCAATCCTATGTGGTCGAGGTGAATAATCCAAAAACTGTTAGAGAATGAGATTAAGTCTGTCATCGAGGAATTGTGAAGCAATGCATGATGGTTGTAAAATATGTATTAATATTATATTTTAATTCATACAAGACACTGAGAAATGTGCATGCGAGTATTAGATTTTTTTCTAAACAGTTCACTTCTTGTAAGTAAAAACACAATACTCAAGCTGAGATCAAAACCAAAGACTAAAGACAGTGGATCAATTACGATAACTATTAGGCCAGCTTGACACGATCTTTAAATAGTGTTTTCATATCTACTTATCGTTAACATGAGGAATGCATCATGTGAATTATTCACGCATGTGCATGCATGAAACAGTTGACAAACAGATAAAAATCCGATGACATCCCCCCACGTACCAATTTTTCAATTTTGACCCCTTAGTAGCTCTTTCATTTCCGGATGAAAACCAATTAAAAAGTTTTCCACATGTCTGAATACCCTATATACAAAATTGCAAGTCTGAAGATCCAAACTTCGTTGAGTATATAGGTTGAGAAGTGTCCTCACACACACATACACATTCTCACTTTTATATATAGATGACTATTTTTTCAATTTTCTTATCATTTTGTTTTATCTCGGACTGGGGCATACTAATAATTTTCTTATCATTTTGTTTTATCTCGGACTGGGGCATACTAATAATTTTCTTATCATTTTGTTTTATCTCGGACTGGGGCATACTACCACATGCCAGACATGCACTCAGTATCTCATACATTCCAACCGAGAGATCATTTTAAGATTCTTACGTGCAGTTGTTTGTACTCTGTTGCACTTTGTTCACTGGGTATATTTGCCAGGTAGTTTTTGAAATTCTTTTTCAGGCGTCCAATTGCTCTTATAATTATTAGAATGGCCCAGCACCATTTAAGACACCAACTTTTACTAAGGTTGCTTCTTTCTTCTTCTTGTCCCAGATCACTATGTCAGATTTAATAGCTCAGTTTTCCAAGTACCTGCTGTTAGAATTGTATAGCAATGGTGGATGGTGGATGTCTCGGTATATGTGCTTCTGTGTGATGTTTGTGT
The DNA here is from genome assembly GCF_053919585.1 of Euprymna scolopes. Lineage (NCBI taxonomy): Eukaryota > Metazoa > Mollusca > Cephalopoda > Sepiida > Sepiolidae > Euprymna > Euprymna scolopes. Next base: position 171,854,189 of record NC_136484.1, on the reverse strand, counting down.
GTCCCTTGTAGAAATAAAAGTTAGAGAATCTACATAAAATGTAAAAGCGTATTCTTATGTAAAATTTACTGAGGAAGACACTCTGAAGAATTATGAGGACACAATCTTCTTAAAATTTCAAACATATCTTATTTTTATTTAAATTTTTATTATTATCATTTAAATTATTATTATTATTATTATTATTATTATTTAGTTATTATTATTATTATTATTATTATTATTTATTTATTTAAATCATATGCAAGTCTTTAAGGTCCTGCCTAAACTAAGGGAGCTATGAGAGCTGAACCTCCTTTAAAACTTTAAATATATCATATTTTAACGAAATGTATATGTTTAAAATTCTTTGGGGAAAACAATGGAAGTGGTCTCAAATCCATATGCTGCCCTTTATTTGCCAGATATTTCTGTCCCTACCTCTAATAGCCAGACCCCCCTTTTTTACTTCAAATGTGTATATCCGAGTTGAGTGAATGTTAAACCTGATTTAGAGAGCTTACCAATATATGAGCTTCTTCCAACTAAATTAGGGGGCGAAACAGGAAAAGAGGAGGCAATAAAAACAAAGTAATTTGGTGTCATGAACATAGTAACCATTTATATGTTGGTGATCCTCAGTCAATCCTGATCAACGTTGAGCCTTACTGCTACTTCTAATAATAAATTGATAAATTATACAGTAATCAAATAAAGCTATCAAATATGATAGAAAAATAAAAGTATTTTTATATAAAGGAAATAGTAGGAAAAAATTTTAATAAATTATAATTCCCTCCAAATAATTGAAATCATATCCATCCACAAAAGAAAAGGACGCCTTCCAATAATTCCCAAAAATAGACGAAATAATAATAATAAAATAAAAAAACAATCAGGTAACACACATCAAAAGGAAACAAAAATATTGTTTATATATACTATTATTTTTAGTGCATGTGTTTATTATTTTTACATTATAGGTTTTTCTACTCTTCAAAACAAAATACGATATTTATTTTTCTAAATTTATACAATTAAAAATGTTTGTGTGTATTTGATTCATCTCTAAACTAATTAACCGCTCTTTATAAGGGGTCCAACTCAGCTATATTTAGTTGAATCTAATTTTATGCAATGGATGTGAAAATAGGGGTGGTAGCTGAGAATTCAGTTTCCTCTGGTTTTTGTGAAATTTTAACAATAAAACACCAATTAATAAATATTACCCAACGTTCAGTTTCTTTGGCGTATTCTAAATGGATTTCAGGAAAAAAATATGGGCACAGTCTCCCATATAAAAATTCAAATATATCAGATTTATGTTGAACAGTCATTGGACATATATTAATCTATATTATCTGAACTTGAGTTTCTTCTTATGACAGCTTAAACTCTAAATTATGGACTTTGAAATATATATTTTAGGCAATATGATGAGTTACATGAGTACATTATCTTTTTGTAAATCATAAGATTTAAGGGTTACATATATATATATATATATATATATATATATATATATATATATATATATATATATAAAGTTTTGTAATTGTAATTTTTTATGAAGTGAAGCGATCACTATGAATTTTAGAATATATATACTCGGCAACACAGTGAACAACATGGCACATTATCCTTTTGTAAAATTTTTTATTTAGCGTGAGCGTCCAACTAAACTGGCACATGTCTCCAAAAACCTTTAAAATAAGTCAGATACAAAAAATTTGATATTGTTCTACATCAAATTCTTATTTTTGTTTAAGTAATAAATTTACAGCAAGCTTTGTAGCATGCACGTGAGAGTCAACAAAATGTAAAATCCTAATGTATTAGATTTAGCATCATGAATTATGAAATATGTATTCTAGGAAACAGGATGAGCAATGTGGACACTTTTCTTTTAGAGGGAAGAGTGAGACTACATACATATCCCACCACTGGCCCACTGAAATTAATTAAAATTTCAAACAATATTTGAATTAGAATTACCTGGAAGAGTATTCTATTGATTTCACTTATCTATATATATGGATGGTGGTTTGTCCGTTGGAACGTTGAGGACCATCTTATCATACTGAATTGTGATGCAAGGGTTGATAAATTCTTTAAGACTACTCTACTATGCTGGTACTGCTTGATTGCAGTGGCACGGAAAATCCAGGACAACTGGAAACAACGAGATAAGTGGAGAGTACATGTGGCCCATGGTATTCCCAAATGGTCACACATTTTACTACTAATCAGGTTTACCAATCCTCAATTTCAGTGGTCTTATGGAAATTGGTGTGTCAATATGATTATGCCGTAGCTTATATATATATATATATATACATGATTACTTCGTTTAACCACATAAATTAATGTACGAAAATATAGATTTATGCGTAAACTTTAAGTATTTACTTCACACAGTGCTCAATACGTAGGTAGAGCTAGGTAGTAAGTTATAAAATATATATGGTGATTAACAACTTAATCGCCATATATATTTTATAACTTACTATATATATATATATATATATATATATATATATTTATATATATATACATATATATATATATATATTTCTTATAAGTTTGTATATTTGTATTTTAGACGAATATTTTGAAATACTATATATATATATATATATATATATATATATATATATATATATATATATATATATATACAAAGAGAGAGAGAGAGAGTGAAATAAAAAAAGGAACCAAGTTAGGTGTTCATCATCGTTTCATCCATATTTCGAGCTTTCTCTGGATGAATCGAAATAAAGATAAAACTTTGATGAACACATAACTTGGTTTGTTCCTTTTGTATTTCTCTAGTTTGTCGGAATACTATTTCTATTATTCTCATTATATATATATATATATATATATATATATATATATATATATATATATATATATATATATATATATATATTGGCTAACTAGCAAATTCAATACCATGTATTTATATAAAAATGCGCGATAAATAAAACTCTTCTCATAAGCCTGTCGAATTCTCACTAGGATGAAACGTGAAATATTCTGTGTAGCTTAATTGCAATATATATTTTCATAACTTATATATATATATATACATTATATATATATATATATATATATATATATATATATATATATATATATATATAGTACGTTCAAAATGAAAATAGACATTCGAATATCTTTCAAATTTGCCGAAATTCTTTTTAAATCGTCTATAATTAATTGTTTACTGTTACTTATTTGTAATTTTACTACGTTATTTTCTCTTTATATCTGCAATAGTTTCGTCGATATTAATAGTAATTAATTGAAGTAATATAATATGACATAAGGAAGTACAAAAATTTTTCTTAAAATATGCTCATTATCCAGAAAGATAATTTGAATGAAACTAATATGTTTAATTAGCTAGAAGAATCTATCGCTGAGTCATAAGAGTTCAGAGGGAGAGCTAATTGCTCTCTCTCTCCCCGTCTCTCTCTCTCTCTCTTTCTCTCTCTCTCTCTTTCTCTCTCTTAGTCTCTCTGAGAAGAAGCTCTTTTAATAACAATGATAAAAGAATGTTTGTGTCGTTCTCCTTCAGCTTTATTCTTTTTCTCTAGAAATGATAGATTTTCTTTTTATTGCTTATGAAGCACGTTTTTAATTACGCGATGAAATCCTAAACTAATAAACTGATCATTATGAATTTTATCTTAGTGAAGGTCAAATATGTTTAAATATTTGCATATACAATATTCACTTCTAAACTAATCAACCGATCATTAAGAATTTTATGTATGTGTATATCCTATATTATATTTCTCATGGATTTATATGTGGTTATGTATTTGTACAAAGTAAAAACTAATCGAAAAATAAGATGAGAAAAACTTCAAGCCTGACCGTTAGGTCAATGCCTTTCTCAATGGAACGACACTTCTAATTTTACTAAAAATGTCGTGTGTATATATATATATATATATATATATATATATATATATATATATATATATATATATATATATATATATGAATGAGAAAATAGTTGCACACTATTTGAAGACACTTATTTTAGATAGAAATTTGAAAATTTTGAAAACTTTAAGTGTCAGGAAAATGATAAAATCATTTTTGTGTCCTTTTGTTGATGTTGTAAGTCCAATATTTCGCTGAAAATAGCCTCATCAGGGTAGCTTGTCAGTCTGTAGTTTTTTTTGTTTTTTTTTTCTTCATTTTGGACATTTAGTCGTTCATCAAATTCCGTTTGTGTTTGCTTACAATATCATGCCAGCTAATATTTGAGCTTGACGATCTTTCTTTTTATAAATAAAAAAGAATTTTTACAGAGGAATGTTTTATGTTACACCTGTAAACTTAACGTAAAATACTTCCCTTATAAAAATTCTAGGCTAGAGAAATAATGGTTCCATTTTGTTATATTAGAGATAACTAATGTGAAACCCTGTCAATTATACCTATTAACCCACTTGCTCCTTGGAAATCATACTTTTACTTAAACAAATTTAATGCCACGTCAACATTTCAATATCTTCAGCAAATGGCAAGCCACCAATTTAAACAATGTTGTACATTATAACTAAAAAGAGTCAAACCCATATAAAACCATTAAGAATTTATCTTTTATGCTATAAAGGGGTCTTAAGGGCTTGTAATAAAAAGGGTTAAATATTTTTTTTTGTGTTTTTTTTATAGATTCACTTATTTTGTTATAGTTCTCCTTCCTATCTCTTATTGTTTTTATGTGTGGTTTTTGTTTTTTCTGTCTTACATTCGCTGTATTTTTATACACTTTGTTGACTTCTTTCTTTTACATTCTAGTCAAGAATGTCAAATAACACCAACTTAAAACTATAAAATGAAAATGGTGTGTTTGGCGCCAGATAAAGATCGTAGAATATAACAGGAAGGAAGGGGGGGACATGGTAGAGGATATTCAAAATCAAGTGAAATAATGTGACAGGTTCTCGGAAATGTTATGCATGGAGCAGAAATACAAAAACACTTTTAGTTTCATTTTACTTCAGCAAGTTCTCGGGAATCCAGAGACCCCTTTCTGGACTTAGCAATTGATTTCCATCTGAGATACACAGATATCCAAGTGTTCAATTAAGATTCTCTTCTACCTCTGAAATGTCGAGTAAAAAAAAATGAAGAACACAAATTTCCTCTTCGCTATTGATCACAGGTACATCATAAAGATTTTTCTGGATTTTTGTTTTTTAATAAAGTACAATTCTAAAGAAACACCAGATTCTTTAGTACTCAAACATACACAATATATGAATTGCAATGAATTATCTATATATGCTAATATTTTCTATAATATATATAATGCAATGTATTATCTATATATGACAAAGGTGGGAGGCAGAAAAAGTCTTACACCAACACATTTTTGCATCTCAAGAGCCAATAGACATTTTTGGGACCATGCCAGAAAGACTTGTATCTTCCTGAAAACATGAAACCAAGATTTTGGTAATTTTTAAATTTGTATACGTTTGAAACACCTAATAATTGATGAAAGATTCATAGGGAGTTTTCATATATATATATATATATATATATATATATATATATATATATATATATATATATATATATATATGTATATATATATATATATATACAGAGGTTGGACAAATAATGTGTGTGTGTTTATGGGTATATATATATATATATATATATATATATATATATATATGGTATATGGGTATATATATATATATATATATATATATATATATATATATATTAAGTTCTTGGAAATCAAGAAACCCATTTCTGTGGCTAGCAATTGATTTTTATATGAAATACATAGATATCCAAGTGTTCAATTAAGATTCTCGTCTACCTCTCAAATGTTAAATTAAGTTAATAAATCAATTGATCACAGCTATGTGATAGTTTATCTGTATTTGTGGACTATTCTTGGTCTTGCCAGATTCCAAGACAAGAATTCGCCTTGTCTGGTGGAGTATCCTGCTCAGTGCTATTATTTGAGGCAACATCACTAAGAGAATGTGCACCATTTTTCCATATGAGCCAGTTTATACCTGTTTAGAGGATCTTAATTGGCCTTCGAATACTATGTTATCAACATGATATTCTACTTGTTCCTTTCCTAGTTAGTCCGTACGTTACGTGCTGTAAAAGATCAAATAAAAGGCTGAAGACAACTGAGGATCGTGTATAGTAGGTATTTCAAACTCTCCTAGAAATCATGCGTGTGTAAATGCTGCATTCGTGTTCTGTCAGGTTAACTGCATTCATTTTACTGATATTATTTTTATACTTTTATACTCTTTGCTGTCTTTTACATGTAATGCCTAGACTGTCTAATAGCACCAACTTAAAACTATAAAATAAAAATGGTGTCTTTGGTGCCAGATAAAGATGGCAGAATATATGAGGTGCCTTCAATAAATTTCCAGACTTTTTTTTGTATAGGTACTTTTATTGATAATACCCACATGAAACTCTAGTCCCCTTTTAAGTAATCTCCTCTGGCAGCATTGCACTTGTTTTACCGTTCCAATAGCTCCTGAAAGGCTCTACGGAAGTCCTCTTGTGTGAGCATGTCACAGCCTCTTTCATCTCTTCAATTGTCTCACAATGACAGACTCTAAGGAATAGTGGAAAGTCACAGGGAGCAAGGTCTGGACTATAGGGAAGGTGAGAAATTGCTTGATACGCGTCTCGGGCAAATCTATGACAAAGATGGAGTTGTTTCTTTTTTTGTTTTTTGTTTTTTTTTACACAGTGGTCACCACTTATCAAGGCACGGAAGTCACTTAGGGATAAGGGTTATTGCAAGTACATTACGTTAGTGTGGAGATTTGATGAAGTGTTTACTTAAGGGGGCGGTTCATTAGGAATTTGTTAATGTTGGACCTGTCTGCACATCCCTCGGCTAACATCCACATCTGTGGTGACTTCAACGTCCATAACGTGGAATGGCTGACCCATTCAAATAAGACAGACGATGAGGGGAGGTTTTGTCATGATTTTGCCATTGCTTATGACCTCACTCAGATTGTTCGCGAACCCACCCATGTGCCCGATACACCCGGTCAATATGCAAGCCTCCTAGCCCTTTTTCTCTCAACTTCCCCTGAGCTATGTTCATGTTCCGTTCATTCTCCTCTAGGATCCTCCAATCACTCAGTTGTATCAGTTAAGATAAAAACGAAATGTAATAAGTCCCCTGACGTACCCCTCCACCGTACTGTATACCGATACTCTATGGCTGACTGGGATAGCTTCCATACATTCATATCTGATTTACCTCTGCACTCCATGTTTAAAAAGGAAGTGTCCTCTATAGTATCAGATCTGAACGAATGCTTAATTGTAGGCATAGACCAATTCATACCATCTAAAAAATTCCAACAAAAACCCAACAGCCATCCATGGTTCTCCCCCGAATGTGCTGCTGCCATCGCACACAGAAATCACTTTTTCCATAGCTACCAACGTAATAGATGCACTGTGACTAAAGCTGCTTTCCGGACTGCCAGCAACCACTGTAAAAGAGTAATAAAAAATGCAAGAGAGCTATATGCCCAGTCTGTTAAATCCAAGGTAGCTGATCAGCGGCTTGGTTCCCACCAGTTTTAGCAAATAACAAATAGGATCCTGAACAGAAGTGTGCGTTCTATCTCAACCATTATCAATGGACCAGAGGTCATCTCGTCAGCTTCAGACAAGGCCAAACTATTTGCAAAGAACTTTGCAGCTAATTCTACCCTATGCGACAAAGGCCATCAACTCCCCATATTTCCTCCTATAACACAGAACAAGCTAGGTAACATACAAATATCTATGCATGAGGTCGCCAAGCTAATCAAGAACCTTGACTCCAGTAAAGCAACTGGCCCTGATGGCATCCCAATTATAGTGTTAAAAAAGCTTGAACCAGAACTTGCTCCCATACTTATGAAACTATTTAAGCGCTGCCTTAAGGAGAAGTGCTTTCCGACTCCCTGGAAGACCTAATCAGTTTGCCCTGTATTTAAGAATTCAGGTGATAAGTGTGGAGAAATGCGTGACTTACCTGGATAGACCACGTGCGGGTCGGTCACCAAAAATAAATAAAAAGAAAGAAAAGAAATGGTCAAGACTCTTATTTATAGAGTAGTGATCACGTGAGTTAGAAGAATATGCAAATAGAGGTGAACGATTTTGCGATATAAAAAGCCTGTGTTGTTAAGAGGAGGGGCAGACTGTTGGCAGAAGTCAGTGCTGTCAGACGTGCTTTAGAGTTTTGTTATTATATGCTGTGTTCGATTGTTGGGAGAGAGAAAAGAGAAGAGGAGGAACCAAGAAGACATTCTGCAGATACTTGACTTTGTGTTGGTTTTAAGCTATTTCGGCGCTTGGTGTGCGGTTACTAACAATGGACAGATTCGACATTCGCTTAATACCCGAGTTCGACGGATCTACCACTGGACCGGCTGTCGTTGAATGGATTGAAAAGGCAGAGAAAATCTGTAAACTGTGCAAAATTAAAGAACCAGCCACAGTTATCCCTTTGAGGCTAACCGGAGGGGCCTATGCAGTCTACCAACAACTCGGGGATGAACCAGACTGGGATGAAATCAAGCAGAGCCTGTATACAGCGTTTGGTACAGATCCATTTGTTGCGTGGCAACAGTTCACGAGCCGGACACTTCAACCCAAGGAAACAGTCGACGTGTACCTAGCCGACCTGCGAAAATTATCTGTACCGTTTGGTGGGGTCAACGATAAAATATTAAGCTGTGCTTTTTTGGTAGGCCTACCCGAGGAGGTCAGTAAACTGTTGCGGGCATCATCAAGAATCGATGAATTGTCAACTGATGAGTTATTGGCCCGAGCTCGAAACATCTGTAAGGAACAGGAACCAATTGCAGCAGCAGCTCGTTTTCGACATGGAGGCAATGTGGACTCTCTTCCAGATAGTAATAAGCATGCCACCCCAGTGTGCTATAAATGTGGGGAGGCCAATCATTTTGCTAAAGAGTGCCGGAGTGATAGGAGAGGTGTATATCCACAATCAAAGAGACCAGTGCAATGCTATCGCTGCAATAAGTTTGGGCACATATCTCGCAACTGTTCGGGAAACGAAGTTGGGGGCAAGGTACTATCGCTACCCTTGCCCCCTGCCAACCAATAAACACAGGATTGCCTGTCATTAGCGTTAAACTTGATGATGTGCAGTGTTCAGCACTTATAGACACGGGGTGTTCCCGGTCTATAGTTAGTGCCCATTGCTGTCCGGTGTGGCGGAGGAACCCAGTTGGCGTTATGACCATCAATGGCTTATCACGGGTATGTTGTGGTGAAGGGACAGTCACAATCTGCACTGAGAAGGGTGACACAGCTAAAGTTGACGTTCTGGTGATGCAGGAGAAACCCCTTGGCTACGACATGTTGCTTGGAATTGATGCAATACAAGCACTAGGAGGCGTTACAATCACAGCAGCTAGAGGTATCAGGCTTGGAGAAGGGAAAGACGTCTGTGCAGCCATGTCGATTGAAGAAAAGGACTTCTGTGCTACATTTGATGACAACGAAAGGGTGTGGACTGCAAAGTGGAAATGGGCCATGGGCCAGGAACCAGATCGGCTGTGCAACACGATTCCAGAGTATGCAGTTTCTACCAAGAATAGGGCCGCATATGAAGAAGAACTTCAGATGTGGATTGACAACGGTTGGTTAATACCATACCCACAGGAACGTCTGGGACCACCCAAGGGATTAATTCCGCTCATGGCTGTTGAACAACCTACCAAAGAAAAAATTCGTCCCGTAATGGATTACCGAGAGTTGAATCGGCATGTTGATGCGTTTACCGGAAACGCAGATGTGTGCGCTGCTAAACTGAGAGAGTGGCGTCAAAAAGGGAGCAATGTAGCACTTCTGGATCTAAAGAGGGCCTACCTGCAGATACGTGTCCATGAGTCATTATGGCCGTTTCAGACAGTACTACTCAAGGGAAAACTATATTGTTTGACACGTTTGGGTTTTGGCCTAAACGTAGCACCCTTGATTATGACAACCATTATTAAAATTGTTTTGATGCAGGATGAGACCACAGCAAAAGCTGCTTCAGCCTACATAGATGACATCTATGTTAATGAGGACATAATGTCTGCGGATGCAGTTCGAATAAAACTGAAAGCGTTTGGGTTAATAAGCAAAGACCCTAAGCGCCTAAAGGATGGAGTGCCCGTGCTAGGCCTCGAGGTCTGGGAGGAGGGCAATACGTTGCGATGGAAACGAGGGAGCCCACTTCCAAAGTTACCCAATGTATTAACAAGACGTACTGTGTTTTCTATCTGTGGTAAATTGGTAGGACATCTACCTGTCTGTGGATGGCTCCGATCGGCAACAGGAGTGGTGAAAAGACGAGTGACTACAGTAACAAAAGGATGGGACGATGTTGCGGATGATGATTCTCTCCAACAAATGATGGCTGAAATGTTGTCCAGAGTGCATAGGAATGACCCTGCCCGGGGTGAGTGGCAAGTGTCTGGAAACGAACTAAATGCATGGGTTGACGCAAGTTCGTTGGCTACAGGTGTCGTGTTGGAGCAACTAGGTGTTGTTGTGGAAGATGCATGCTGGCTTCGTCCGAAAAATGATGCCCAACATATAAATTTGGCAGAACTTGATGCCACGTTAAAAGGTCTTAATCTCGCATTGCAATGGCAGACTAATGTTGTGCATCTCCACACTGACTCATTGTGTGTTTACCATTGGTTAACCGACACCTTGACTGGAAAGGCTCGAGTTAAGACTAGAGCTGCAAGTGAAATGCTAGTACGAAGGAGACTAGCAATAATTAAGCGTCTAGTTGACGAATACAGCTTGCAGGTAGACATTACGTTAGTCTCGTCGATGCAGAATTTGGCTGATAGCTTGACTCGAGTACCAAAGAGGTGGATCGATGCAATGAGGCAGGGATCCGATCTTCAACAACAAACATGCGCGACTGTAACGGATCAATTAACACCTGACCAGATCCGTATGATACACCAGCAGATTGGACATCCTGGAATTCAGAGGACTGCATATTTTGTCCGAAGAGTATGCCCTGCAACTACAAAAGCATCAGTGAAAGCAGCCATACGTTCGTGTGAAGAGTGTCAGAGAATTGATCCGGCACCATCCCAATGGCAAAAAGGGAAGCTCGAGGTGGAGGGCAACTGGCAGCGAGTAGGGATGGACATAACACATTATGGGGGCAAACATTTTTTGACCATGACGGATTGTGGCCCGACGCGTTTCACAATATGGCGCCTGTTGACACGACAGGATGCAGCCAGCATTATACAACAGTTGAGAGCCGTCTTTTTTGAACGTGGTGCCCCGATTGAAATTCTGACTGATAATGCCGCCACATTTCGATGTCAAGAATTTCAGAAATTCGTGCACGAATGGGGGATTAAAATGCATTATCGGTGTGCATATTATCCCGAGGGTAATGGTATAGCAGAACGGTGTCACCGCACCATCAAAAGAATTGCAGCCAGGACGCAGTGCTCTATTCCAGAAGCTGTGTACTGGTATAATATAACACCCAAGGACAATGCAACACCAGCAACTGCACCAGCCAATGGGATTTACCAATATGAACAGCGTGTGAAAGGAGTTGATGCCATATCATCAGTGGTGAGTGTTGTCAATACACCATATCAGGTGGGAGACCTTGTTTGGATAAAACCCCCAAATGCTGGGTGCACTACGAAATTTTTCCGGGGAAAAATAGATGAAATCATAAGTCCTCAGACCATGTTGATTGGTGGCATACCACGTCACGTAAAAGATATCCGCCCTTGTTATACCTCTTCTGATTCTGAGGACGATGAGGAGGATCACACACCGTTCAGAGATGATCCTGATCACTTACTGCCCCTTCAGGTGAGCATAGAAACACCACCAACAGAACCAGATGAGGGAATGATGGGACATACTGATGACAATAGTGAGGAGAGCGATGGACACAAGGAAGTAATGCCTCATCGAAATACTCGACAGAGACGAATACTGCCCACCCCCATTGATTGCGAAACCCAGCGAGAAGGGATGATGGAGCATACCGAGGAGATGACGCCTCCGATTCTTCGGAGAAGTACCCTACAAAGACGGATACTGCCCCCCTGCCCTGATTGTGAGACACCGCCTATGGAACCACGAGACGGGATAATGGAACAGACTGGTAGTAATGATGGTGGTAATGAAGAAAACAGCAATGAGGAAGTGCTTCTTCGAAGGAGTACCCGCCAACGACGATTGCCCGCATGTCCTGTTTGTGATCATGAGATCAGGGGGGAGTGTGGAGAAATGCGTGACTTACCTGGATAGACCACGTGCGGGTCGGTCACCAAAAATAAATAAAAAGAAAGAAAAGAAATGGTCAAGACTCTTATTTATAGAGTAGTGATCACGTGAGTTAGAAGAATATGCAAATAGAGGTGAACGATTTTGCGATATAAAAAGCCTGTGTTGTTAAGAGGAGGGGCAGACTGTTGGCAGAAGTCAGTGCTGTCAGACGTGCTTTAGAGTTTTGTTATTATATGCTGTGTTCGATTGTTGGGAGAGAGAAAAGAGAAGAGGAGGAACCAAGAAGACATTCTGCAGATACTTGACTTTGTGTTGGTTTTAATAAGTCATCTCCCTCTCAGTACAGACCAGTACGTCTCTTGTGTGTTATGAGTAAGTTGCTGGAATCCATATTAAATAGAGAAATAGTCAACCACCTCAGCAGAAACAACCTTCTTAGTGACACACAATATGGTTTCCGCTCTGCAAGATCTACCGCAGATGTGCTAACGGTTATATCCCACAGGATTAGTGAATCTCTTGACAAAGGCTTCCTTTCTAGAGCAATTGCTCTTGACATATCAAAGGCCTTCGACAAGGTATGGAATAAGGGTCTACTTCACAAGATTTCCAGCTACGGTATAACTGGAAATGTTTTCTCAATCATTAAATCATTTCTCTCCAATAGGCTCATAAGAGTAGTGGTCGATGGACAAAAATCAGAGGCCTGCAGTATAATGCAGTATTAATGCTGGAGTCCCTCAGGGGTCAATCCTGGGCCCAGCCCCAACTCTCTTCCTGATCTACATCAATGACCTCCCTAAACACATACTTAAATCATTCGTTGACATCTATGCTGATGACACGACCATTTATGGCAACACATCAAAGGCTGTAAATGACAAAGTTCTCTCTGTTTCTCTCTCCTCTGATCTCGAGCGCGTGGTTCAGTGGGGGAAGACGTGGCTGGTTACCTTTAATGCATCTAAAACCAAACTCCTATCCTTACATCATCAACGTTCTGATCCCCATCTGGCATCAATTGGGATGGATGGCTCTCATATGGGAGAGGCCCCGTGTTTTGACAAGCTTCTGGGTTTGACCTTCACTCCTGATCTGAAATGGAACACTTACATCAAGTCTATTGCCAAGGTCCCTGGAAAGATGGTGGGATCCTTCTACCGCTCCAGAAGATATCTCACTACTGATGCAATTCTGGATTCCATGAACAAAGCTTCTTTCTTAGAACTGTATGCCTGTGGAACTCTGTTCCGTCTGCTTGCTTCCCACCTGACTACAACTTGGATGTGTTAAAGAAAGTAACTCCGCTGTTGTGGGGCCGATAGAGGGCAAATATAAATGCAGTGTTGTTAGCAAGTGCAACCTGGAAGCACATATAGGGTAAGTTAGGATCTTCTCTAGAGATATCCCTGCCACACGGAAAGCCATCTTCTATGTAGGCACATATTCCATGCCCATGGCGATCTTGGGGGGTCAGATTTAGCTGTTAAATTAGAGTATCCGTTAATTATGAACTCATCTAGGGAAGTGGTCGGCCCTATTCCAGTTTCGCTTAGAAATAATATGTTTGGTTTCATCTCCTGTAATTGGGTTTCAACCTCTGGAAGGTTGGAACGTAGACCCCTGATGTTGGAGAAGGAGATCTGGTAGTCGGGGTCTATGTTGGAAGATGGGGTCTTAGGTTTATTCGAGTTTTTATTCTGGAGATATTTCATGTTGAGGTTTTGGGATTTGTGGAATAGGTCGGCATACGTGGTTAGAGCAGTACAGAGAGGGAAAGTAAGAGAGAAAAAGACAGGAAAATTTTTTTTTTTTTGTAGCACATGAAAAGGTAAAGCCGTAACAATTACCCACTAGTATGGCATCGAGAGGCCCCACCAGAGACTACTCCATGGTCCAGATCCACTCACCAAATGGCAATACAGCAGTCCCAGTACTTTGCGCCTGCTGATAGGACAGCCTCCTTAGTGGTTAATCCAAGGTTCGGGTCCCTGACTATCAGGCGGATAACGTCAGCCCAGACAAAACGTTTACCTCCAGTACCCTTACTAGTGATATGGCCACAAGGACAGACAGAGACAGAAAAATTTCCGACATCTCAGACTACTGGTCACCAAGTATTACCGACATTTAAGCAGCTTTTTCGTCACCCTTTGTCAGAAAATTCACTCATTGAATGAGGACTGAGGGACAAAAAAGGAGAAGCGAGAGTTACTGGAGCTTTTGATAACACATCCACTGTATTATCTACTCTCCATTAAAAACAAAGGGGGGAGGGGAATGGGTACAAGTGACTTATTTATATCTAAGTAGTAAGTCCGGTGCTAAGTTATCAATTCAGGACACTTTTGATGATAATCTCCCCTCCCATATTAATGGGTTGAAGTTTGTCGTTATCTATCGAGTTGAATCATTGGAGTTTCACCTTATAATTAATTAAAATCCAATAATTAACTTTTATCAATTCGTAACGTCAGCTTAATATTAATTAACATTCGAGTTTGGATAATTATTCAAGGTTTTAATTTAGGAGGTTCGTTTTCATAGGTAACTTTTTCTTTGCTAATGGCACTGTATTATATTTCGAATGTAATTGAAAATAAGGCTAACTATATTAGATGGTTTGATTGGCTAGCCAGGAAGCAAACATTTTCAATACAGCCAAGCTTGCAGTAATAGTATATATTAAGTATATTACTTAAATAAAGTTCTAACTTTATCTACTCTAATGTGGATGTGAAAGGCTCTCGGAGATGTTTAATATTGTGCATATACATTTAAGAAGTCTAGTGGCGTATCCAGCTAAATAAAAAAACACTAGATTTCTATATGAAATACGCAGATATCAAAGTATTGAATCTTCTCCTTTATCTTCCACTTAATTATGTTTATCTTTATTGCGAGCCTTTCTAAAGTTTCTTGAATTCCAGGGCAATAAAAAAAAACATATTTTAAAAATGAAATTAAAAAAAACATATTTCAAATGAAATTTAAATAAATTTTAATTGAATAAAATAATTGCATGCTTTTCTTTTTTTTTAAATCCTTAAACAAACAAGAAAAACATAAAGCTTTTTTAACACAGCATATCATTTATAAAGGAACACACACACACAAATACGTACCACTTGTCTTGATCGATGATTTGTGTTTTTGTTTCTATTTCTCTTGGAGTTATCGCCTACTGAAAGATACTGAAGAGTTGATCTGTTACTATAAGCTGGTTTCTACCCCTAGACCCAACATTTCCAGGCCGATGAAACTTAATACACCCAGTATACATTATAATATATTTTTTAAATGAAATGAATTATACGGAGAGATGCGGCGATAGTTAACGTTTCAGTCTGTTTTTCTGCATGCATGAGTTATTTTGTTTTTGTTTTTTTTTTTGTTAGGGTTTTTAGAATAGACTTAACTGAAAAAATGATTGTGTAAATTTATAGTTATATACATTCCGAAACATAAGGTACTTGGATACACATATTTAATTTTTATTAAAGGGCAATACAATAACACTGTCGAGTCAGTGTTCACACCACCAATCCATACACCGACAGTACGTTTTACTTAATATTATTTTATTCTTAAAATTGAAAATTCTAGAAATAAAAATATAAGAATAGGAATGTTAATAAAGGAATATATTCGAACAAGTGTGCACAGTTCTCATTGATTGACGAGAAACGCCGAGTGAGCCTCAAGGGGTAAAACGATTAATTTAAACAATTATTTTTCAATAAATATAACGCAATTGATGTTGTATAGATTATTAGGATTTTTTCTTCACTAAACGAGAACTTTCTTTACAGATTAGGACTTTATTCTGCATAGTTTGTTAATTCTCAATTTCATACTTTTAAAGAATGGGTACTCAAATGAATTCAGTTCTCATAGAATCAATTTTGAATATTGACAGACACTCGTGAATTACTCCCAGAAATTGCCGAAGCAGGTTCCGATTTGAAACCCTAACTTTTTTTCAGGAAATTTTTTTTCAATATATTTTTTTTGGGGGGGGGGGGGGCTAAAAACATTTAATCCTAACCTAAACCGTTTTTGTAAGAAGTTTTTTTTCAACATACTTTTAAGTGGGCTGAAAATATTTGAAATCTCAACCCAACACCCTTTTTGCCTCTTTGAGTAATTTCTTTTAACATATTTTAAATGAGGCTAAAAAAATTAAATCCCAATCCAAACCTTTTTTTAGGAAGATTTTTGTAAATATTTTTTAAAGGGATACTAACAAAAAATTTAAATCCTAACCCAAACCTAATCTTTTGCATAGTTAAAATCGTCTGTATTTTTTATAAATATTTTTTTTGCCTTTAAAATCGGAAACTGCTTGTGGTCATTTCCGGGACTGACTTGCAATTCTCTATCAATACTCGAAACTTACTCCATAAGAAGTGAAATTTTCCGGGTGTCCCATTTATAACGAGGCTACATTATTTCAAATATCATTTTTCCGTAAATAATTTTTTGTTCGTAAATAACTGTAAGACTTATTTTCCATTACTTATATATATTTAAATGCAATTCTTATCAGATTATAGAAGTATACAAGTCAATTTTTCTGAATACATATAAGCAAACATAGATATATATCCATACCTACAAAAAAAAACTTACAATCTATTGCAAGAATATATTGTGCATAATATTATGTAGACATAATTACATATGGAAATAAAAGGGAGGTAATGTTTAACTGGCGAAAATGTTCAAGTGAAGTATATTTTTTAGGCTGAGAAGCAGGAATATTTTTTGCTTAAGTCTAACGTAATCCATGCATAAATGTAGAATCAGAATCACATTAATAGAAAAGAAATCATTTTTGATAAAAATAACCTTTACCTTTTCTGGATATATTTAACGCAGAGATATAGCACCAAGTTCTGAAGTGGGAGAGAGTAAACACACTAAAAAAAAAAAAAAAAAAACAACAAACAAACAAAAATACGAAACAAACAAATCCACCAGGACATGTAACAAATCATTTAAAATTTATTCCCCATTTTGAACCCACAGATCAGATCACAGGAAATTTGGTCAAGTAAAATAAGGAGGCAAGAATGTCATTCCAGGGCCATGGAACATATATAAAAACAGAAATCATGAAAAAAAAAGAAAAATGGACAATCATATGAGTTAACATTTATTACAGAAGATAACGAAAGTAATAAAATAAAACAAAACATAAAAACAATGAATTTTATTAAAGAATGAACGGATTTCATGCATTCTCTCTCCCTCTTTCTTTCTCCCTTATTATATCATATTAGTCAGAAAAGCAGGAAACACAGGGGGATTTCCAAAGTTTAGCAATCTGAGGGAAGAAATTGTCAGAATAGAAGGCTCTCCAGCATCGGGAGATCTTTACAAAGAAAGTGTTTGAATTTTACTTATTTACATATTTATTTAATTTTATTCTATTATTTCTCATTTACTTTTTTTTATATTATTTTTCTTTATTGCCATATTTTTGTTCTGCTCTACGATATGCCAGGAGACCTCTCATGTTTTCTATGTAATTCCGTGTTTGAAAACTAAAAGGTGATAGGTATCCCGTTACCTCCAAACAATTAGAGAGGATTGTGGAGTGTAGGTTAATTTCACTTTGTGCTAGGAAGTCCAGTCATGTACAGAAATGAAATGCAAAATAGCAGTCGAACTTGATTATATGATGGCGTCTTTTTATTATTTTTTTTTTAATCTTAAAATTTTTAATTTTTTTTACTTGAGGGTCGGCACACATCAAGGCCCGGAGGCCACTCTAAGATGCGGGTTAGGGTTAGGTAGACAACGACAAGGCCACACCGTGATGATCATTAATGGTGGAACTTGGGTATTGTTTAATTATATAAGAGAACATCTTGACAAGAACTTGTTTGCACTAGATTTAAAAACGACCATGTTATAGTCATCTAGGAAGTAACCCAACCGTATTGTATTCAACATACGAACAGTTCTAGGAAAGAAACTTTGCTCATAGAATTTTCGTTTATTTTTAGGCAAAGATAGAGGGTAAGAGAAATCTTGTTACTCATATGCAAAAAAGAAAAAAAATGACGGCTTAAATAAGAACCTTGGTTTCAGAGAAGGAGGTTCTGTTTGGACCATTGTGTATGTCTGTACAATACTGAGGCGTGCTAATTCTAACTGCAAACTACATTTCCCTAAAGATTTTCCCATATATTTTAATTACATAAAATACAAGCAGAAATATTCGTCAGTTTGGAGATTGAGTTATACTTGAAAAACCTCCCACTGCATAATTTCACCCTCTATCAATCTATGTGAAGTGACCCCCACTTTTATTATAGACCTCGTCTATTACTCTCGCTTTCGTCTCTCTCTTTATTAACAGATGTATACTAGAAACTTCTCATAGTAACGCAGGCAGTTCAAACACTTGTCTACATTGAATGTTCATCTCCTTCTTTTCCTCTCTCTCTTTCCCTCATTCTCTCTCTTTCCCCCACTCTGTGTATTTCTCTCTCTATCTTTCTCTCACTTCTACTGCCCGTTATTCACGATGTAACAAATATAAACACCAAGTCTGTGCACATGTCCGTCTGAGTTCTTACGGCAGCGTGAAAGATATCCAGTTACCTCAAAGCAATTGGGGGAGATTGAGGAGTGTTGGTTAATTCTGCTTAGTGCTAGTATATCCGGCTAGTTTACTAAAAGAAATAGAAAAATTTAATTAAAATATCTTTAATTTCATAGTAATTCAATTTGTTACATCTTGAACCCTTCAGGCTGTCGGAAGATATTGGTTTGTTGTACGAAACGTTGATGAGCGAGAGACTAGCAGCGGATGCACCAGCCCAAATGTGACAGCAATACTCCATACATGGGCGAATGGTGGCCTTATAGAGGTACAGAATACTTTCAGGTGTCAGTAGTTTTCTAGCACGGTAGAAAGAGCCTACCTTCTTCACAGCGGCCCTGGCAATGTTTTCAATGTAATTGTTCCAACTCATGTTTCCTGTGAACGTTAGACCAAGCAGTTTGAAAGATGTACTTTCAGATAGGGAGTCACTGGCCATTGTTATTGGTGGCAGAGAAGGTTTCTTGTAATTATTGAAGGAAACCAGTTTAGTCTTGGCAGCATTGAATGTGACCATCCATTTTTGTCTCCATTCCACTACAGATTGGAGGTCATCCTCTAGTATTTTTGCCATTTCTTTAGATATGTGTTCATTTGTTTTCCTGTCATGCCTGTTATAGAGTGTGGTGTCATCAGCATATATACCCATCTCAGAGGCAGTTTTGTCGGGGAGGTCATTAATAAATATTAGGAACAATAGAGGCCCAAGGATGGACCCCTGAGGCACTCCTGCATTTATATTATATTGTTTAGATGTACGATCGTCAGGGACAACCTGGATTTTTCTCTTATTTTCCTTTACAAAACTCAATCACGTTCTTCAACATCGAAAACAAAAACAACAATTTTCCTCTAAAAAAAAAAAACAACCAAATAAAACACCAGAATTAAATATTTGAAAATACAAAGAACTTGATGAATAAAAAGTTTTACGAAAATTACCGAATTCTGCATTGAATAACCTGAAACCGGTTGATATGCCGTAAAACAAAGCAACTAAATAAAATTAATGACTAGCCACTTATCTATCTAGGACAAAACATACTGCTATAATGCATACATTATATCTACATCTCCCTCTTTCTTTTTTCTCTCTTTCCCTATCTCTCTTCCCTCCTCCCCCTCTCTATCATGCTGTGTGCGGCTATCATTGTTTTCAGACAATTGCAGATCTTTGAAATAATATATTTTCCTGAATACAAGTCTATGCTGTAAATGAGAAAATACCCTCCTTAATTATATTTTCTTTGATGAAGACGAATGCAATTTTCCTGATAGTCTCTGCAGACTTACAAAAATAGCCAAAAGGAAAGACGTATATCAGTAGCTGCTGTCGATACCTTTCGCTTGTGAATGTTTAATCAATAAAACCAATTAACTATTATTAAGAACAGGAATAGGCATGTCTAATAAATAGTCTTACAAGGTCTCTCAAAAATGCATATTTTATCAATTGTTCCGCGAACCCATCGGCGGCCGCATGATAAAAGGATATTTCACTCTCAAGAAAATGGAAAAACTGACACATTCTCATCACAGATGCAGTAAATACTTGGATACCTACTTTCAATGCTGCAATAAAATGTTTCTATTACATACTTGCAAGGTTATCTAGCTTTGCCCCGGCATCTAATTTTCCAAAGTTATGTAGATTACAGGTAAAGAAATCGATCGATTGATGCTTCCATTCGGTTTCAAGGGACAATGGATGCCCCTGTAAGGAGAGCTATGCATGTAATTGTGAGGCAAGGGTTGCATAATCTCCAACCACGCTTCTCCTGAATCGGAACTGTTTGAGCCCAGTGATAAGGAGAAGCGCTAGACGGCTTGGAATTTCCAAATGGTCACCCATTTTAGTACTGACCAGGCTCATCATTGCTTAACTTCAGTGATCTAAGAAAAACTTTTATCTCTTTATCTATATCTATATATCTCTTTATCTTTCCTTTTTTCTCTCTTTCCCCACATTCCATTTCCCTCTCCTCATTCCCTCAGACCACTCCGCTCTCTGGACACGCACACACACACACATAAACACATACATGCACACAGACAACTGTCCTTTATGTACATTTTTTGAGGAATGAGTCAGCACAAGTAACCCTTTGATAAGAAAAATAAAAATTACTTCCCTTTAGTACATAAATGGATTGAAAACTGACCTCTTCCTCCTGATGAAAATTGTGTCAGTTAACGATAAAAGGATGAATTATTTTAAAATTTTAGGTAGCATTCATCCATGGCAAGGCTGATCAAGAATATACTAACTTTTTGGTTGTTCGTTTTGTAGTTTTTGACTTTAGTTGGACATACAGACACTTCCATAAACACAAATAAATACACTTTATATAATAGATTATGCTGGTCATAGTCTCTGGTGGCACTACCTGCGAACATCAGTCTAAATGTAATGCACAAGGAAACTACGTTTCTAAAAATAAGTATGTTTGGCTCAATTTGCAAGATAAAAAAGAAGGGGTGGATAGAGAGGAAAGAATAAGGTAAAAAATGGAAATGGTAAAATACCTGCTGCTGCTGCTGCTTCATTCAAAATTTGATACCGATGGACAATTCAAAATTAGTGTCAACGTCGGTTGCTGATGCTTCTTTTCTGAATATTATCTGATGTTTTTTTTTTCAACATTTAATTTATTGGGGTTATTTTACACTGGGCCGAAGCATGAAAAAGTATATAGCAAAAATTAATATAAAAAAATAAGTGGTACGAAAGGCAAGATAAGTTACTTGCCTACCTACTTGCAAAAGTTTTTAGTGCTTTAATTGATTTTTAAGCGTATTTTATATACAAAATGTATTCAAAGCTTATATATATATATATATATATATATATATATATATATATATATATATATATATATAGTGTTATAATGGAATAAATCCAGAGGAAATCCGGGTATGAGAGCTCAATGTGGTAAACAGAGCAATAAGATAAAAATTATAACACGGAAATTACATAATTGTCGATGCAATAATTTATTTCAACCTTATGGTATTTTCAAGCATCTAAATCAGACAATTACATTTTTGATACTGAAAAAGAAAAGAAAAATCGTGCTTCGACCCTCAAAAAACCAAAGGTGGTGGTAGTAGCAATCCACTTAATACATTTATAGAGAGGGTGGTAGGGATTTAAAAAAATAAAAATTAAAAATTAAAAATAACAAATAAAAAAATTAGATTAGACACTTATAAGCGGCAGCTCGATGTAACCATAGATACACACACACACACACACACACACACACACTCACACACACACACACACGCAACACATACACATACACACACACACGCCTCTAAGATGTACGTTCTGACATGTAAATGCCTTGACACGCGTTTACTAACCTAGGAAGGGGGGGGGCGAAAGTATACGGATATATAGTGAAAGAAATAGAACAGCGCGTAATGGAAAAAAGAAGAAAAAAGAGAGGAAGAAAAGAAGAGGATACAGTGATTGAGTCATGGAAAGTAGGTCTATTAAAAGATAAATAAATTAATAAAAAATATAACTAAAAAAATAAATAAATAAAAATAAGAAAATAAAAATAAAAAGAATATTATATATAAAGTTTTAAAACTATCTGTATGTTATTATGTAAAAATTGATATTATCTTATAATTCATTTAAATATTTTATATGTGATTCTCCTAAACAAACGAGATGAACTGATGGCCAGATGTAGACATAAATGTAAATTTTAAATAACCAATAACTCTAGATCCGACGAACAGAGAATTCTATAATGGTAAAGACACCGAATCTAACACCACTAGATTAATTACGATAAACAATCCTACCCCACCCCACCGGCAATTATAGTGTTGTCCGGTATATACTCGATAATAACTACTTTACGATTTGTTGTCCGAAATCTAAGCTAGGCATATATATATGTATATATATATGTATATATGTATATATATATATATATATATATATATATATATATATGTATATATATATATATATATATATATATATATTTTCCCCGAAGTACCTGGCTTGTCCAAATTACTTATAAATAAATGAGATAGCCTTAAGATAATAATTTTTCTCTGCAGATAATACATTAGTTATTAAACTGAGTTAAGTCAAAAAGACCAAATACTAAAACTAGATATTATTAGATTTGATACAAATCAACACAAAAATTTAATTATTTTACTTATTTCTTTATGCGTGCATGAGAATAATTTTGTTGTACGGAGGGAATAAAAGTATATATTAACCGAAACTAGATACGTCCTATCGAATTGGGGGCGATCAATATTACATTTTCCCACTTCTTAATCAATTAAGAATTGAAATATTAATTACAACGACCGCTATAATCACCAATAAAATTATTTACATGAAAATATATAAAATATTAAATATATAGACTCAATTTTTAAATTCATAGTATTATATCACATATAAAATAGACTGGAATTGAGCTCCGCTTTTATAATATAAGTTTAAAACATAAGAAAAACAATAATTAAAAAAAAAAAAAAACCTTGCTTGAATAGTCATCTCCCTTGATTCACAAACGCAACAAGTATTTCAAACATCAACTGATTTATTTTAACGTTCTCCTAACGTCATTTTTTGTTCTATATTTCGCGGTATCACGTGGCAAACTCGGCGGCTACTTTTCCAATTTTGAACACTCTTCAGTTGTCTTCTCTTGAAAATGGACTAATAAGTCTGAAATATATTGAGATTTATATCACCATTGAATACAACAGAAAAAAAAATTACTGTTGTTTAGAGTTAAAATTTGTGTGAAAAAGAAAAAACAAACAACAAAAAAAAGAACTTTATTTCTTTTGTTTGCATTTAATTTTACTCTTTATAAAAAAAAAATCTCGCATTGTTCTTGGCTTTTAATTTTACCTTATAATTTTCTTCAACAATGCTTCAAGCACACTATAACCTACTTATATATATATATATATATATATATATATATATATATATATATATATATATATATATATATATATATACTAGCAGTTCCGCCCGGCTTTGCTCAGGCCCTATGTACTGTTCATAAGTCTTTTTTTTTTGAAGTCTTGATTTTGCTTACACAGTATATATATATATATATATATATATATATATATATATATATATATATATATATATATATATATATATACAAAATGAAAAAAAAACTTTCAGGCAAAATGAATAATTAGTTTATGGAAATGTGGATAAGCAAAGTCATGCGCTAGTAGAAATAAGAACAGAAACACGTCATTAAAGCTGAACCAAGTTTTTTTTTTTTTTACACAGGAATCACCACAAGTTATTCGGGTTTGACGATATTTATTTGAATTGCTTTTATTTAACAAAATTCTACATATTCTGATAAAAATACTGATAGAAATCCACCTATTACATTTCACAGTGATATTTATTGGGTGGATCAGTTCTTATTTTTATTTTTGAGGGTTTGACCGAGTCTCCTTTCTCCAAATGAGAGAGAGCATCGCGGCGCCATTATTTTTTCATTTTAACTTAAGCGCTCAGCACTAGTTGCGTTTCAAACTTTAAACATACTTTTGAATCAGTTAAAACACTAAAAAGTTATCCATGTAGGTAGAAGAGTAACTTATTTTACATTGTTTACATTTATACGTTATATACTTTTTTGTACCTTGGTCTATAGTAAAATAAATCCGATTTATTTGCGTGTAAAATGAAAAATGTTCTTAATATTTTTGACAAAACGTGTTGCATATTCAAGTTTTATCAGTCTAGTTCCAGTTTCGCGAGGGAGAGAGGGAGGTAAAAAATAATATTCACCTTTTAAAAGTTGGAGTAAGATTTTATTTAGTTTTAGAATTAATATTTATTTCAATGCGTGAACATGTGATATTTCTTTTTTTTTTTGTCATATTGTTTTAGTAGGAATGGGACATCCTAACGGATGCCAGATATTGACCTAATAGAGACTTTTGTTTTAGATGCTAACGATCCCTTTAAGTGCAGTTGTTTCTGTTTCTTTTACATTTGGTTCACCGTGCATATTACCAGTTTTGGAACTTCTTTTTCATGAGTCCGATTGCTCCTAGAATTACTGGAATGATAGAGATTTTCCAAAAATGTTGGTTTCTTTTCATTCTTTTTTTTTTTTTTTTACACAGTGATCACCACTTATCAAGGCCCGGAAGCCACTCAGGGATAAGGGTTATTGCAAGTACATTACGTTAGTGTGGAGATTTGATGAAGTGTTTACTTAAGGGGGCGGTTCATTAGGAATTTGTTAACATTGGACTTGAAGACATCCAAGTTGTAGTCCGGAGGGAAGCAGGCAGACGGAACAGAGTTCCACAGGCGTGCAGTTCTAAGAAAGAAGCTTTGTTCATGGAATCTGCGTTTTGATTTAGGCACAGATATAGAGTGGGGGAAATTTTTCATATCGAAAATAAGATTTTGATATTTTGTTATCTTCTCGCTCTATGCTCTGTTTAAACCAGCATCATGAGGTACACTGACTTCAGTTGAGGTTGCTACTTTCCCATATCACTATGTCAGGTTTAATAGCTCCGTTTTCTAGGTACGTAGCTGCAGAAATGGTATATAGTCATAGTGGATGGTGTATGACTTACTTGCAATTATTTTTTCTGGTATATGTTCTCAGAACTTGCTGCTACATTTCTTCTATAATGTATATTTATGCGTACGCGAGTGATTAAGAGATGGAGAGAACTAAACTTTTAGGTAGCAATAGTTTTGTTTCGTTTTGCTGATTTCAATTAGTGAATAGGAATGAAATTGCAAATTGTAACTAAACCAATGTGATTTTTTTAATCAAACATTTAAAAATTATTAGGTAATATAGAGTACTTACTTTTAATCATTTCAAATATTCCATATTGCCACTGATACGTAAAAGTTACTGTGAATAAGGGGCAGAATAATAGGGTTTTGCGCAGCATTATCGTTGTTCACATTACATTTAAATGTCTGCATGTTTATACAGTTCGGAAGAAAAGAAGGATTTCCAATGATAAATAACTGGAGACCTCTACAGTAAAGGAGTGGGATTTTGCTGCATGTCCGGTTTTTTAAGGTTATTTATGTTGAGGGTGTTATTGCCGAAAGGTGATGAAATAACATTTAATTAAAATACTTGTCAAACAAGCACGATGTGCAAAATTGTAGCGATTATACCAGGACTAGAGCTTGGTAGAAAGTATGAAACCCATTAGGTTAGAGACTTTTTGTGCAAGAGGGAAAGCCTTGTGGTTGGTGCACCAGTCCAAATGTGACAACAATATTCCATGAATGTGAGAATGGTGACGTTACAGAGATATAAGATACTGGTAAGTTTTAGAAGTTTTTTACATTATTAGAGGGAGCCCACCTTCTTTGCAAAAGATTT
Source organism: Euprymna scolopes (assembly GCF_053919585.1). NCBI lineage: Eukaryota > Metazoa > Mollusca > Cephalopoda > Sepiida > Sepiolidae > Euprymna > Euprymna scolopes. The sequence goes on along the minus strand of NC_136484.1, from coordinate 171,827,864 downwards.
GGCAATATCTTCTGTATATTTATTCCAGTTCATGGTATCTGTGCATGTTAAACTGAGGAATTTGAATGTTGGATTCTCAAGAAGGATACTATCAGCCATGACAATCAGTGATTGAAAAAAATTCTTATAATTGTTACAGGAAAGGAACTTTGTTTGGTAACATCAAATATAACCATTCATACCTTGGCTTCATTCTTTTACAGATTGGTCATTTTGCTAAGTATTTAGACATTGCTTTGGGTATGTGTCTTCGGTTTGCTTGCTTATCTAGAATGCAATCTTATGTCATCAGCAAATATACCCATCTCGGACACGATTGTATCAGGGATACCGTTTATAAAGACGAGGAATAAAAAAAGTATGAACCCGTGGGGCATACTCACATTAATGTGATGTTGTTTAGATGTAGAGCGTTTAAGAACAACCTGGATCTTTTTTTGTTTTAACTAAGAGGGATCTGATTATCTTAAATACTCATCCAGTAATATCAAACAAACTAATTCTCTTCAGAGGAACTTTATGTCAGTCTTTGTCAAAGGCCTTGGATAGATCAAGTGTATTGTCATGGCTTTATTTTATTCATTGTATGGCGTATGCAGTCATAGCTGTTAATATATCTGAAATAGAATGGGAGTATATACTCTTTATCAGATTGTCAGGAAAATGTTTAGATTTTTTGAGGTGGTGGACTCGCGAGATTGATTAACAATTCAAAGATTTTAGTGGAGGGTGGAAGGAGACTTTTGTGTCAATAATTTTGTGGGTCAGTTCTGCCACCAGAGTTTTTGAAAATTGGTATCACACAGGCAAATGCAAGATTCGATAAGGCATTTTAGAGTTTGATGGAGGATAAGAGCCAGCTCAGTAGAGCATTCCTTTATTAATATAATAGTTGTGTTCCATGTACTTTGAAGATGTCAAAGGTTTTTCTTTCATAATATCTAAGACATGGGAAAACAAACAACTAGTTAAGCAGTTCACCTTTATCTGTTGTCATTCAATGAACATCATGGTGGATTGACTGTTGATTTGTAATCAAAATTTAATTACATTTTCAGCATTGCTTCAATTTATTAAACCACCTATGCACATGTGTTATCGAACAACTAAAAACACTCATGTCCTTTTTAAGAACCACAGAAGAATATCTTTATTTGATTTTTTTGTTTAGATATAAATATTAATGATAGTGTTATGTAAGTATTAATTTTGAAAATATTAACGAACATTCACACCTTCATATTATTTCATAACTACGAAAGAATACCCTTATAGCAACGTAAAGGTGATGATTTTTTTTGGTGGGTGGGGATTAATAGTGTGTATATATACAAACACCATGTTGCAATACTAAATACACAGAAATTAGCAATGGGTGTAACAAAACTATTAACCCCCTTTATTTTATTCATGGAAGATGGGAAGAGGGTGATCCATTCCGTCAGCCATAACCGGATATAAGTCTTATGTAATTCGCAATTGAATTCTTTGTATCGCCTGCATTGTGGGTTAAGCTTTCAACCTCCATAAGAGTCTCAATTACACAAAGACTTGTGGATTAAATTAAGAGTCCCATTTGAAATTCCGCGTAGATTCGCGAATTTGACAGAAAGATTTACAAGTTGGACACTGAAGAAGGCTGGAGGTTACATCGACTGAAACGTTGTGAGAATAAAACTCAAGATGAGAACAGTAGGTCAAATAATGCGAATAATACTTGATTTTAGTCTTCAAATTCTTATCTATTAACAATACTTGCTATTGAAAATGTAAACTTATGACCTGTTATAGTTTATATGAATAAAACCAAAAAATAGTTTTAATTAATATCAAATTGAAGCTTAAAAGCAGGAATATATTTTTATGTACTTTGGAAGTTAGTCTCTTACTAATCTTAAGAGCTTTATTGAATTTTGCATTGTTTGACTAATTCAAAATGCTAAAAAATAAAACTGCATTCTCAAAATTCGACCTAAACCTTCAGTATAAGGAAGCAATAATACTAAATATTTATCTCCGACATTGTTGTGATGTAAATGTTGAAAGGAATATACGAGAAGACTTGGACAAAGTGAAATGAATAATATATGGACAGAAATACAGAAAAGTACGTCATTTGAGTGGGAATTCTGCTCAACTGAAGGACAGGTAATGTTACTCTCTCTCTCTCTCTCTCTCTCTCTCTCTCTCTCTCTCTCTCTCTCTGAATCTTGAGTCCAGACTGACTGGAAAGCAGAACCTGCTTACCGGAAATCATGTCAGGAATAGTCCATCATCAGAATCTGTAGGGGTGCCACCTCAATAGACACCCAGCAATATTTTTAAAATATTTGAAATTTGAGTCATTCCTTTTTTTTTTAATTCAAAAGTTGGGATTAATGTCTACTTAGATTATTATTAATATATTTTTCCAAAGTTGTCACCACTTATCAAGGCCCGGAGGCCACTCGAGGATAAGGGTTAATAAGTATACAGTAGTCAGTGGGAAAATGTAGTAATCGTTAGTAGTAGAAATTTGGTAAATTGGATTACTTAAAGGAATAGCTCATCAAGAACTTGTTCATGTTGGACTTGAAAACGACCATATTTTAGTCAGTTAGAAAGAAGGAAATTGGAACAGAGTTCCACAGGCGTGCAGCTTTACAAAATAAGCTTTGTTGAAGGAATCTACATTTAGGTTTAGGCACAGATAAAGAGTGGGGGAAATTATTAATAGTGGTTTCAACTAGACGAGTGTTTTTCGTGAAAATCAGGCTGGGGACATAGATTGGAGCTCAGACGAGCACTTGTCATAAAAATAACGATAAAGCTGAGACAGGTTCGCAATGTACCTTCTGTTGGGAAGAGGTTGCAGGGGAGACAAAAGGACATCCCTCACTATGCTAGGAAGTCTAGTTTGAACTCTGTCAAGACAGGATAAGCTGCTTCTAGCAGCTCCTACTCAGATGTGGCAACAGTACTCCATCCTTGGGCGAATATACAGGTAGAGAATTGCATCAGCAGTTAGATATCTACTGGAGCGGTAGAACGATCCCACTATTTTTCCAACAACCTTGGCAATGATGTCGTGTTCTATTTCAGATAAGGAGTAAAGATCAGATCTAGAAGCTTGTCAAAACATGGATCCTCCCCAAGACGATATTAATTTCAATTGATACCAGATGATAATGATGATAGGGAAGACTGGTGGGGGTCCCTTGATGCTGTAGGGCCAATTTGATGACTATTGAACTTTTGGAGTTTGCGAAGAACCACATCAACATCTAATATAAATTGAGATGAAATGTTATGTTTTAGCAAAGGAAGAAAAGGATATATACAGGCATGCATATTAAAATAGAAATAAATGATACATTGAAAGAATAGAAATGTCAATAGTTAGCAAGCGTTAATTAAAAACGTGAACAAAGTTATGTAAGTAAAACATTGTAAATAAAAAAATTGATAAAAACGAAAAGTTTTTAACAAAACATTTTTATACAAGAGATAAGAATAAAAAAGTTATTTTTAGTAATTTATGCAAACGCGTGCTTGATAAAGAAAATTGAATTACTCTCAAGGTCAACCTGTTCATAGTGTAAATATACGTGTGTATGTAATATATGTATGGGAGTATTTGGCAGTGTGTATGTGTGCCCAGTGGTTTATTTTGTTCTTGTTAATACATGTATAGTTGTGAGTAACAATTCGTTTCTGTTCTTCTGACTATCGCTAGTATTTAAAAATGTGTATGCAAAATGAGGGAAGCTTGTGTGCGAGTCATTGAGTTCTTTTCGTTTTGTTGTCAAAATTAATACATAAATATTTGACTGAATCGTAAGATTGTTTTATAGTTTTCTTTTCACAGCTTAACTGAAACTGTTCATACAAGATCAATGTGTAAACGAGATGAAATAGAATTGAATACTGAATGCTTCCTTATTTTATCGTCGACATCCAGAAATATTAGACACGTATATGAAACAACACTTTTTCTCCTTGAATCAGCTTGAATGAAGGAAATAAAATGTGCTTAGAATTTCTGCTGATGAATGTGGAACCGAATGACACACTAGCCTGATGTCCACATCTGTATCTTTTATTGATCGGAATATTCCTCGATAATATTAGTCCCATGGGGTTCCTCCATTCTTTCAATAATTTTCATTCATAATAAATTCCCCCTTGGTTTTTGGGTTTCATTTGTCTGAAACCATTTTCCATTTTTATTCCCGCCTGACTTACAGTCTGTTCTTAAATCAGGTATTCAGTTGAAGAATGTTAGGAAAATTATACAAAAAACAAAAAAACAAAAAACAAATGTCCCAAGAATTACTTGGTGCAAATCAGTGAAAGTCAAAGAAAACATACAAAAATGGAAATGAAAATGAGCAAAGACAGAAGTGAAAGCCAATAAGGAATATCTTGGAGAAAGATGAAAATGTACAGAATTCTTTGTTAATGCCAATCTAAATGGTGCTTTAGTAAATTTCTATTTTTACCATGACGATGTCCATTAGATTTACTCGGCCCTCAACGGTGACTGCCACTTGTGGGTCAAGAAAGTAGGTTTAACTTGAGCTCAGTTTTAAGTTAAGCACAAAGATCAGATTCTGTTAAAGAAATTTGTTTCTTTTGATTTATTACTTATTAATGTACTTGACTTAAGAACGTCAGGAAATGTCTTAATTATGTTTGGTTTGTCTTAATGATGGGGTGATATTAATATTTTTTCCGAATCCAATGCAATTACAGATTCTGTTATAAAATGCCAATTCCAATACAATTACCGATTCCGATTCTTTTAAACCCTAAATATTTAGCTATAGAGATGTTTTTTCTTTTTTGTGCGGGAGTTGGATTACCGTAAAACCCATGTAATATGTCGATATGTTTTCTGAGAAGTAACAATACACATTTTAGTTTTACTTATAGTTTAAAATCTATAAATATTTCTCTTTTATCATTAATATCAGGAATGAAAAATTAACTTTTAAACAAAAATGACAGTGAAACATTTTGGACACTGAGAAGTAGGCACAAAATTTTCTGATTCCAATTCGCTCAAAAGTTCTAATTTTTCTGATTCCTAGATAGTCTGTTTCCTGACATATCAACCCTCCTTGAATTATTTAATACCAGAAGAGGAAGTGGAAATGCCGCAGCGGTAAATAATGCAGACTCTGCATTTGTCATATTAGATTCGAGTTCTTTCAGTAATGCTCATATGAAAGAAATGAATTCATGCCCTCTTTCCAATTATAGATGAAATGATAAGATAGACTAGATCCTAAACATCTGTTTGGGAAACAATTCTAGGAGAAAGAAAACTCCAAAATATCTCTTGTAGAGTAGAAATTCATTTTGTACAACGCTAAGAGCACCCGCTTATTGTCCAAGAGACTGGAGTTCAATCCTCGGTCAAGTCAATGCAAAGGAAATCTGCAGAGAATTTCGAATGGACTCATTTATTTAATCTATGGGGTTATATGCTTTCGTTCAGTCAACCATAACAGGGTAGAACTCGAAAGTAATTTGAAATTATATTTTTGGTATCACCCACACTGAGAATTGAAACTTTAACCTCCAGAAGAGTGTCACTTAAAACTGAATTGTACTTAGTAATTTATCCATTGCCACAGGGTCTTGTGGAAAGATTACCAATTCCAATAACATATACGTGAAGAAGGTCAGAAATTACATTGACCGAAACGCTGTGAAAATAATGCTCAAGATGAGAACAGTAGTCCGAAGAATCTAAATTATAATTCCTCATCACAAAAATTCAGAAATATTATACCAAAGGCTCAAAAAACTATATTGAAAAATGGCAAAACACAATACTAATTATAAAATATTGCTTAATACTGTATCATTGAGTAGAAAACAATCCACGTATATAATAATATAGAATAGATTTCATTAGCTATCACAACAAACAGTAGAGGACAAAATCACCTTTTTTCCAGGAATACTTCATTTACCCTTGATTCTCAACTTGTAATATTGAGTGCTTAGCAAACAGACATTAAATGCCGTTGTTTGAGCCTCCAATATAATTTTTCTGGATTTTTGTGACGAGGGATTATAAATTGGATTTTTTGGACTACTGTTCTCATCTTGAATGTTATTTTCACAACGTTTCGGTCGACGTAACTTTTGACCTTCTTCCGGTATAATTTTAATAGGTACAATAATAAATGTCTGTGTCGGCTAGCAACAATTAGTAAATAAGTTTCCATGTAAACCGCTAAGGATTACTTATGAGTTCACCTTTCCAAATCACAGCTTCAAGTTCCCACTACTTGTTTCGCTCTCCTTATACATATTTGAGCTGTAATCACTTGTTCAAGTCACATGACCACACTTGGGTATGATAAATTGAACACCATTTTTTTCTATTTTACACTCTTGTGGGTTTTCAGGCCGGTAATAAGGAAGACAAACACGATGGTATAATTAACACGAAATGTATTAACAAAAGTATGCCACAGAAGTACACGTCATTATTCTGAAGCCATAACAGCAACAAACCACTGTAGCAACATTTAAATTTAACTGTATTAATTGTCTTTAGGGAAGTCAATTATTCATGGAATGGGTTGATCAGCTTACATGATAAACTTTACTTATTTGAGAATGGATTTTTAATTTACCCAACATGTAACATTGCCGTTAAATACAAACAAAACTAAAGAAATAAATAAAAATCCGGCTCGGTATTTTGCCTTTTTTACAAAACGTTGTTATTACCGTTACTTTTTTACAAAACGTTGTTATTACCGTTACTTTTTTTACAAAACGTTGTTATCACCGTTACTTTTTTACAAAACGTTGTTATTACCGTTACTTTTTTACAAAACGTTGTTATTACCGTTACTTTTTTTAAGAAACGTTGTTATCACCGTTACTTTTTTTACAAAACGTTGTTATTACCGTTATTTTTTTACAAAACGTTGTTATTACCGTTACTTTTTTACAAAACGTTGTTATTACCGTTACTTTTTTTACAAAACGTTGTTATCACCGTTACTTTTTTACAAAACGTTGTTATTACCGTTACTTTTTTTACAAAACGTTGTTATCACCGTTACTTTTTTTACAAAACGTTGTTATCACCGTTACTTTTTTACAAAACGTTGTTATTACCGTTACATTTTTACAAAACGTTGTTATTACCGTTACTTTTTTTAAGAAACGTTGTTATCACCGTTACTTTTTTTACAAAACGTTGTTATTACCGTTATTTTTTTACAAAACGTTGTTATTACCGTTACTTTTTTACAAAACGTTGTTATTACCGTTACTTTTTTACAAAACGTTGTTATTACCGTTACTTTTTTACAAAACGTTGTTATCACCGTTACTTTTTTACAAAACGTTGTTATTACCGTTACTTTTTTTACAAAACGTTGTTATCACCGTTACTTTTTTTACAAAACGTTGTTATTACCGTTACTTTTTTACAAAACGTTGTTATTACCGTTACTTTTTTACAAAACGTTGTTATTACCGTTACTTTTTTTAAGAAACGTTGTTATCACCGTTACTTTTTTACAAAACGTTGTTATTACCGTTACTTTTTTTACAAAACGTTGTTATCACCGTTACTTTTTTACAAAAGTTGTTATTACCGTTACTTTTTTACAAAACGTTGTTATTACCGTTACTTTTTTACAAAACGTTGTTATTACCGTTACTTTTTTACAAAACGTTGTTATCACCGTTACTTTTTTTACAAAACGTTGTTATTACCGTTACTTTTTTACAAAACGTTGTTATCACCGTTACTTTTTTACAAAACGTTGTTATTACCGTTACTTTTTTACAAAACGTTGTTATCACCGTTACTTTTTTACAAAACGTTGTTATCACCGTTACTTTCAGCACAAAAAAAAGTCTCTCGCTGCTACTTGTTCATTTTAGCCTGGCACGCATTCCCCTTTCTTCTGAGCACATGCTTCGTTTTTCATATTCATATCCATCTCCTTCGGTGCTGACTTTGTTTCTCCTCGATCACGTGGTGCATTTTTTCTCTCCTTTTTTTCCTTTTTCTTTTCCCGCACACTTCCTAATTTGCATATGCCATTTTTTGTCTTCTGCTGCTATTAATCTTCACAGCCAGCCATCTTTTGCTGCTGCTGATACTTTCTCACACTCTCATATGCACCATGTTACAAACGTACATAAACAAAATGGATCCTTATTCACCTAATCTTGTTCCACGTGACTTTTTGTTAATCTCAAAGAGACCATCAAAGAAAACAATTTTGAAGTAAAAGATGCACCCAAGGGGGTCGTAATAATAGAATTGAGGGGCATCCAATCAGAATGTTTCCAGTAGTGCAGAGAAATGTTGCAGTAAGAATGAAAACGTGCATTAGACTTTTTTGAAGGGGAAAGTTTGTTGTTTGCAGTTGAAATGATTAATTCAACGTTATCCCATATAATTTTTCAGCTTTTCATATTGCGCAGAAAGCGAAATAATTCACCTAGGAATCTTTCCATCAATAAATATTAATTAAAAAAAGAATATTCATTTAATCAAATGCCTTTTATACAAGCAAATATCGTTACGCAAGCTCAAAGTTGAACTTTGCATTGTAGAGAATCTACTATTGATTAAAACCAAATTAAAATTATCTGTTAATAATGGTTCAAAGCTTAAAATGCAAAAGTCAAGTATCATGGTTCAATTATGCTCTAAACAGAAACCGTCATTTTCGAATGCGCCTTTGTCTTATTAAAGAACCAACTGTTTATTTTATGAAATTATTTTTTACATAATCGCTTGAATTCAAATAAAATGTACAAAATTATTACTGAACATGCCACAGCCTTAGAAAAGAATCTACAGTTGACTTTATAGGCTGGGCCTTTCTGCTTGTGCATAATAAAACTTCTCAAATGCACTTGTCATGATGGGTTGCATATAAGTGTTAACTTTGGTCAAAATGGTATTTTTTTTTATATTTGATTTTCGATATTTATCAGACACAAAATCTACGCAAGAACACTTCCAAACGCATCAAGTATCTTTGTGTGAAATTTAAAAAAAAAACGACCCAGCCTTTTCAGAGTTCATAGGGAATGAGCTATTCCATATACACGCAATTCCTTTTATATATATATCATCAATCCAGGCTCAGGATCACTGGAATTAAAGAGAATGTCAGTTGAATGATAAATGTCACCACAAGAGAATTGGAAACAGTGGATAGAATGAACAGAAGATTAGTTAAGTGGAAATGATTTTCCAAAAAGATGTCTCAGTAAATATTTGTTTAAGTTAGACTTGAAGATGGCCATGTTGAAATCGGTTAGCAATTTTGTTCCACGGATGTTTTAGGAAACTCACTTTGTTGATTAAAGTTTTGTTTGATTTTTAATACAGAGAGAAATGGAAAGGAAGGTTGTTTGCTGTGATTGTGTGTAAGGGAGTTCTTGCAGTGAACGTTTTATGGTGGAAACCAGGCATTTGAGCTCAGTAAACACCTCTCATGAACTTAACGATAGAGTAGAGAAAGGCTAGCAACGTCTCTTCTGTGCAAAGAGAACAGATCATTCCCTAATAGATTGTGAAGTGAGTTCATACTCTTAAACACTTCTGTTCCTTTTCCGACTCTTTCCATGCCTTTTTTCATGATTAATGTTACTAATTTATTAGTTCCAGTTGATAAAATGACATACCTTGGTAAATTGGGATAAAAGTATCAATTTATAGATTCTGCTGTCCACCATTTCTGTACAGTCAAAGATAGTTACCTCCCTTGGCTAACGAAAGGAAGATATTTCATCCTATGTTGAACCTCTTATTTTCTCTCTAACCTCACATTTCAAATAAAGCCAAACGCCCAATTAAGATGACATGAAGCCTCGGTGTCTTTCAGTGATTCTACAATTAGGAGGACAAGATGATCACCCAACTGTGAAAATGAGTTATTTCATGGCAATAAAGTTTAAATCGAAGCCGTTTATTAAACTTTCTCCTAGATTAAAATCATTGGTCAATCCGAAAGACTGAACACATGATTCATTTCATGCGATTCTTGAAAGATCTTGGTTTAATTTGTCGATTTTGTGGCATATCAACCTTTTGAGCTTATTAATTCTGAAACAAAATTGCTACTCCACGTTGACAAACTGGTTCTCATCAGATCACAGAATTCAAGCAAATTTGAGCCTAATCAATATCAGATGATTACTTACAAGATAATATTAAATACTGTGAAGAAACATTCTGTCTAGGGGTATATAATCGTGACAGGAGTACAAACAGTGACAGGTAGCGATGTGAGACCTCGATAACCATTCAAAAATCAAAAATTAAACAAAAACACAGATAATAGCTGTCACAATCGGGCAGAAATTGTATGTTTACCGGAACTGTATATTTTTCTTATATTTATTTTTATTTATATTTCTTTTATGTATACAATTTTTAAGCTATTCTCGAGTTCTTACATGATCACCTGTCGTCACTTTGTTTGTTTTTTTTTTCATTCTAAAAATTATAACTTATATCGAAATATATCTCAAAATTTCAATTCTTTTATTTTTCTCTCAGTATTGCGTACTTCGCTTCCCTTAATAAATTCAATCAGCTTCAGCATCGCATAAGTAGTTCACTAGCTGCTTCCAAATGCAGTTTTGTCATGATTAAGTTTGAAATAACAATTTAATTATTTAATCAGTAGATTGATATACACAAGGCCTTTGATAAAGTTTGGCACAAAGGGTTTCTAATGAAAATTAAATAATACGGTATAACTGGACGTATACTGAATATAATTAGATCCTTCTTAGACAATAGGACCACCCAGGTTATCATTGAATGACGTACATCTAAACAGCATAACATTAATGCGAAAGTGCTTCAGGGGTCGATCCTTGGTTCATTATTATTCCTGATATTCATTACCAACGTTTCTGATAATATTATGTCCGAGATGGTTTGCTGATGATACAATGCTTTATAATATTCACGAGGGAAGAACAAATGTACACAAATCTAAGAAAATGGTAGAATCGTTAGAAAATGACGTACGGATCGTGGTGAAATGGGACTGTAAATGGATAATAATATGTAATGCTAGTAAGACTAAGCTGCTCTCCTTTAACAATTAAAAGACGTGTCTCCAACTATCGATATGCATGACAAATAATACCTGAGAATTCTTTCTTCAAACTTCTTGCCTTAACATTCACTGGCAATATGAACTGGAACAAATACATTGACATTGCATGTTAGAAGACTACCTGAGATTATCCTGCACCTCTACAAGACAATCATTCGCCTGGAGTATTGTTGCCACATCTGTGCTGGTGCATCTACCATTAGGTTTTTCCCTCTTGGATGAGGTCCAAAAGAGTCTTCCATCTAATAAATCGCACTTTGTCGACTACTTGTTGCATCTCTGTGTTTTACAACAATTTTAATTGAATGTGTTCTGATGAACTTGATGTACTTGTGCCCCCTCAACGTACATATCCCCGAAAAACCCACTTAGCAACAAAATAATACTCCTTCAGTGTTGAAGTCCCCAAATGCGAGACGGCTTTTGACTCTAATAGCTTTTCCCCTCGAATAGCTGAACTCTGGAATCCCCTTCCTGCTATCTGCTTGCCTGACTATACTGATATAAATGTAGTATAAACCAACATCTTGTTAATCTTTCCTAGGCATGTTCCCAAATAGTAGCCCCTTACATCCAAGTGGCGATGTGTGTTATTAGTGGTTAAAAAAAAAATTAAATGATGTAAAACATCCAATAAAAAAATGTGTTGCTATTAAGAAATACCTAGTATATATATATATATATATATATATATATATATATATATATATATATATATATATATATAAACTGCATCTAATCGCCTTATTGCAGATTAGTAAAATATCAATATTTCACTTAATATATCTCACAAAAAAATAAAAATTTTCCCAAAATTTTATATAAATTCATGCGATATTCACAAAGATATACCATTTTATTTTTATCAAGGAATTTCCAGTCTCCATCGCTTTATTGCAGGTCTTTCTTTTTTTTTACAGGGGGGGGTCACCACTTATCAAGGCCCAGGAGCCACTCGGGGATAAGGGTCATTGTGTGTACAGTAATCACTGGGATAGACTTGTAGTAATAGTTAGTATTGGGGATTTGATAATGTGTCATTACTTAAGGGGACGGTTCATCAGGAATTTGTTTATGTTGAACTTGAAGACATCCAAGTTGAATTCGGGGGTGAAACATGGAAGCGGCAGAGAGTTCCACAGCCGTGCAGTTCTAAGAAAGAAGCTTTGTTCATGGAATCTACGTTTTGATTTAGGCACGGATAAAGAGTGGGGAAAATTATTGACAGTGGTTGCAGCTAGTCGGGTGTTTTTCTTGAAAGATTGGCATGGGGAGATCAGAGAATGGAGCTCAGACGAGCACTTGCCATGGAAATAATGATAAAACAGAGACAGACTCGCAACGTCTCTTCAGTGGGAGAGAGGTTGCAGGGAAGAGAAAAGTGCATCCCCCACCAAGCCACGGAGTCTATTTTGAACTCTATCAAGGCAGGATAGACTGTTTTTAGCAGCTCCTGCCCAGATATGGCAGCAGTACTCCATCCTTGGGCGCCTCTTGAAATGTTGTATCAGGGTAAAAATACAATGTCTAATCATGAAAATTGTACGTTTTATTATATATTTCTGTTAAAGAATAATAAACAAAAGCACATCCTAGGTGCTAAGCCTCAAATAAATGAATCATTTATCGTTACATCTACCATTTTTTAAAATAAATTTAAACAACTTTTTGTCCTCCAAAGAAGTCGATTGTTTGATCTGAAAGAGAGTGATGCTTCTGGCGACATCAACTACTTTTCTCCACAGGACATCCTTTGATAAATTGCTCTCCTCACTTATAAACACCTCTTTTCAATATTGACCAGAGATGTTCAATGGGGTTAAGATCCGGAGAACACGGTGGGCAGCTAATGAGAGTTTCTCCAAAGAAGCCCATAGATTCAAGGAAGGCTGCAGTTCGCCTACAAGAATGGAATGGTTCATTGTCATTCATAAAAATCCTCTGAAAGCGACGTAACAATGGTAGGTCATCTAGTCATGGTGACAAATGTGTATCCAAAAAGGACTTGTACGCATTGCTGGTAAGTTTTCACCCTCTGAAACTCGGAATTGTCCAACCACTTTATTCCCAATGATTCCCACCAAAAACATGATGCCTCCACCTCCTTGTTGGCGATGAGCTCTGTAAGGGGTTGGAGTTCTGCTCGAGTTCCAAACTTTGACCCATCCGGACGGTCAAGAGTAGCACAGGTCTCATCTGTAAATAGGACATATTGGAAATCCATTTTCATGTAATTCTGCGCCCAAGCCATTCGTTTTTCCCTATGTTGTTTGCTTAATGGAGACCTTGGGTTGTTCACGAATGAAGCTAAAGTTCTTGGACCCCTTTCCAGCTCCATAGCTAAATCTTTGATGAACAATCCTTTCATCCAGCGAGTCCAGCAACAATCCTTTCCTTTTCAATAACTGTTAATTACCACTTTTTTGGCATTTTAAAAGATCTGCAATAAAGCGATGGGCAGTATGAATAACTTAATAATAAATAAAATGTCATAACTTCGTGAATATCGCATGCATTTGAATAAAATTTTGGAACTAATTTTGAAACAGTCATTTATGGTACAATTTTCATTTTTTTGTGATGTATATTCAGTGAAATATTGATATTTTACTAATCTTAATATATATATATATATATATATATATATATATATATATATATATATATATATATATATATATATATATATATTAAATTGTAATTCAATGAATTTCAAAAAACTCTCATTGAAATGAAATGAAGTGGTTGAGTTACATATCAAAGAATTTTTATTATTCTAAGCAAGACAAAGAATACTTTAGAAAATTAATCTCCTTAACCTATAGGGTTTCGATGTCTACCATCTCATCAGAGGAGAGAAAATATTAGCAAATAGTTATAAAGGTATGCACCCTATTTGCTAAAGTCAGTGAGACATGGAAAGTCAAAGTGGAAATAATACATTTATCAGAAGTCTTGTAGCAGGAGGATTTGTAGAAAAAGGATATGAATGTATTTGTAGATCCAGCTTGCTTGGTAAGATCCAATTTATACGTTCTTTACACCCGTTTGGTAATAATGTCCAAGCTATATATTGGGTAATCCGCATAGCTGTGTAGATATCCGAATCGGGCAAGTGCTTGTTTAAATTTGTTTGTAGGTCCAGCGATAATAATTCAAAGTCTGGTGGAAACCTTTTCATTAGAAGTCTATATTATTTTTAGTGGGGCGAAGTGTTAGGGAGAGTAGGTAGTGGTAATTTGTAGGAAGTGGGGTGAAACATATGTGCATATTCATCCTTATATACACATGAACACACATATACAAACACACACATACACACAATATACATATATACATATACATACAAATACACTTACACACACATATCTATACATATACACACATATATATATATAAACATATATATACATATACATACATATACACACATAAACATACATACATGTATATACGTAGATATCTCTTCAAATAGAATCAAAGAATCATAAAGTTTGACCGGTCGCTTAATTGAGGTCAGGTCGTGTACTAGATATAGAGACTTAGTTCGGGGGGGGGGTAAGGGAAGAGGAGGAACAAGAAGACTATAGAGATAAGAACAAAAACAAAAATTAAAATTAAAAATAAAAAGATGGGCCAAATGCGTAAATGGAATAATTCGTTTTTTTCCGGATTTTTCCTAGTTTCATCTCAAATATACATACACGCAACCATACAGTTTATATGCACATTCGCTCACTTATTCTATATATACTTACATCTAAGCCCATATATACCCACATATAACAGGTGTTCCATATATACCCAGATATACTCTCATATATACAAAAAAATATATTTGGACATAAAGAATGTATACCATTATTTAACACCATTAATTATAAACATAATTAGTGTATGTAACTTACCTAAGTTTATCATAGATAGTTTTTAACCCCTACACTGCTAATTTAACATTAATAAGATGAAAAAAGTGGGGTCGCGTAGCTATGGTTATAGAATTTAATTAACCTAGTGCTAACAGGGATGACGCATCATTGAGTATAGTTCTTTCTTGTTTATACGTACGGATCTGGAGATTACCTTGCAATGGGGAATTTTTACTCCTTTTCTGGTTAGTAGATGGGGGCGAAATTAAAAATTCTTTAATTGGGAAGCTACATGTTTTTGGAAATACTATTATAATCGGATCTTAGAGTGCAAATTACGTGTAGGAGATTTAAAGTGTAGTATGTTAATGTGCTTATAGTAAGGCTCTACTTAACATGTGCATATATACAAACAGAGAAAGTTATTTCTATGTGTTAAAAGAGGTGATTAAGAACCTCTCTTTAGAAAATGAACATTTTTATATTAGCAAAGTAATTGTTTAGATTTTAGTCAAGACTGATGTGTATTTTTAGTCCTTTGTTTTTATCATTTATACTGAGAGTTATTTTAAGATGGCTGTATTTAAATTTTTTCTTTCTGACTTTAGCAAATAGGGTGCATACCTTTATAACTATTTGCTAATATTTTCTCTCCTCTGATGAGATGGTAGACATCGAAACCCTATAGGTTAAGGAGATTAATTTTCTAAAGCATTCTTTGTCTTGCTTAGAATAATAAAAATTCTTTGATATGAAACTCAACCACTTCATTTCATTTCAATGAGAGTTTTTTGAAATTCATTGAATTACAATTTAATTTATTTGCTCTATCTTGCATATCGAGCAATTCTTGTTTTGATGGGATAACTTATAGAATATTACTGCCAGTAATATTTTGTAAATCTACAATCTCACGTTTCCATGACAACTGATTGTTAAATAAAAACTATTCTGAAGTGTATATATATATATATATATATATATATATATATATATATATATATATATAGAGAGAGAGAGAGAGAGAGAGAGAGAGAGTGAGAGAGAGAGAGAGAGACTTATATGTAATATACTGAGTTCGTGTAATTCAGTAAATTTTCATATACCAATAGGTTTTCAGACAAAAATGGCTGACTCAATCATGAAATGTGATAATTATATATATATATATATATATATATATATATATATATATATATATATATATATATATATATATATATACGGTTGACATGAAATTTCTTGCAGAATTTTTAATTTTGATTTCAAATGATTTATTTTCAAATAAATCTTCGTTATACTTTACTCACTATTTAAATTACAACTGTCTTCTTTTTAGACCGTTTAATACAAGATGGAAAAAAGCAAATTCGCACAATTTTCGTATTTTTATTCATGCTAGGCTGAAAAGTTGCTGAAACAGCTCACGATATCAATGAAGCGATTTGCCCAGGAATCACAACTGAGCTTAGCTCCCCAATCAGAGCAACGTGAGGTTATGGAAAGCAGTTGACTGATATAATACGTAAGCAAACAGAAATAATTCTGTTCCTGGTTTCGTATTCCGTTGTGCTGAGCAGAACATACCTCTGAAGACAATCGCCCAGTGTGAGCACTGCTTGGACAGAAAGAAACTGCAACTGGCTGTCTGTACAACGGCAAAGAAATCTATGGCAATACATCAAACTCTTTATTAGAGAAACAGAGTGAATAGGCTTCTGAATCAGAACATCTCACTCGGTAAGGATTTCCCTGATAGATAGGGGCCACATAATCATCATCAAACTATTCTCTGGCAACCAGCAAAATATAACGGGAAAAATCATAAAAGAAGCAGACAACGACAGCAAGAAACATACGTTGACAGTCTGAATACCTGGGCAACATAAAAAAATGAGCAAAAATGAATTCATGAATGCCTCAATAAAAAGAGATAGATGGAGAGCCAGGTAGGATACCACTTGAATGAATGAATGAATGAGAACATTAGTCTGAATAATCCAAATAATACATCAGTTCTTGTGTTATTATTTGTGATTTTTTCATGCAACAAATAGAAGCACAAGTGTCATAATCCCCCCCCCCCAAAAAAAAAACTTTTATTTCATTAAAAAACAGACAATTATTATTATGATTAGCATCATTATTATTTATTATTTACATTATTTCGTTTTTGATTACAAGAAGAATACAAAAAAGCAGGTTTTAATGCGATTCAAGTTATAATACAAACTACTTGGAATCTTATGATGAATATCGTTATTTGGTTCGATGAGGAGACAAAACTAAACACACATCGTCTCTTTTATGGCAAGGAGAATGTTTTATGAAATGTCAACAAATTTAATTTGAGGAAACAACGGCCTTGTTTTTGTTTTTTTTTATCTTGTTTTTTTTTTCTTATAATGTTTAATTTCCAATTCCCCTTAAATCCAATACTCGGTAAAATTGTAATCTGTTGTGAGCAGGATGGTGAAAACTAATGTCAACATAAAAAAGCAGATTGTTTGGCTTTCATGAAATTATTAATTATCATTACTATGCAAAAATATAGGAACCTTTTGAATGAAAATATTTTATAGTTTTGTGAATGCAAGCAAATGAATTGCAGTTATCTCCCCTTATTCTGATTATTTTCTAAAATATCTATACACAAAGCTTTGGCTAACGTGAATTATAATAAAAAATATTATCATAAACCAATGATAATCGAAAACTATTTTATCAAAGGGTCTAGATCTAACTCCATCCAAAAATCATAAAAAATAAAAGTATCCCCCCCTCAGAAGATATGACTATATTTGGTTTTCTTCAAGTATTTGAAACATCTGAAGATAGCAAAAGGTTGTTGAAAACATGTCATGCAGGGTGGAACAGACCATTTACTAGTTGACCAGTTGTGTAAAACTCCCAAGAGCGATAGTAGCCTTCTATAATGTCTGAAAGTGACAGAATTTTCAATGAGCGAGATCGAAGATGCACAGCTGTACAAGTTATGACAACAGGGCCATTGCCAACACCCTTGAAATACAAATACAGATAATAGGGACGTTTCCAGAGAGACGAAAATTAAATTTCTGGCTAAGGTTATGCTCTTTGGTGTGGTTTCAAGTGAGGGCCACATCATGCCACTTCACATACATATATATACATATAGGTGCATACATATATATACATACACACATATACATATATATAAATCCGTAATCCTGTCTGTTTGTTTGTTCACAATTTGATTAATATATACAAAATTTTCCTTACTTTAGTCTTTCATTTATTTCTATATATAGCTTAATTCTTGGAAACCAGATACAATAAAAAGATTATGTCATTTGCATATGACATTAAGAAAAATCGATTTTATTAAATAGCGGTATCTTAATTAATGCTTCTAGCGAGAAAATTGTTTTCAGTGTTTTATTTAAAATTGTTTTTAATACATTTTAAACAATAATTATATTGATAACATTTATTTTGTGGGGAATTATTATTTCAACATCGAATTTTTAAGAAACTTTTAGAGTTATTTGTCCCTTAGAATCTTCCGATCATTTCGTTTGTTTGTTGTTATTATTCTTTAAACAGCTATCGTTGTTTAATACCTAAAAAAATAGCATCTACTGCCCCCCTCTGAATTCCACAATTTACACTTTTCTTTCTTTCTTTTTTTTCACGTTAATCTCATCGATTACAAACTTTAATTTCTAATTAAAAAAAAGGTAAATTTTTACGACGTGACCTACTTTTTTGGGGCCCTAGTACGTTTAAACAATCTTTATAAATAATATGAAAGAAGTAATTTCGAAAAAAAGAAAATTAACATTTAAAAGTGGGGGATCACTTTTCTATATAAATTTAACCTAAAAATGAACACCCATTTTTGACCACAAAGTATTCAACGAGATATATCATCTCTAGCATTTTTTTTTTTTTCAAATTTAGCGATCGAGATGGATGGGGCAAAACATGACAAATACAGTTTTTTTGTTTGGTGGGCGTGGGAATTACATTTGAAACATAAAATAATTATAAATTTAATTAATTTTTATGACACCATTCTGTACTTTCACCTTACACTTTTATAAACAAAATGAACCCCAGCATATGACAAATTCATTTTTGTTATTTTGGAGGGAGATTACATTAGAAGCATAAAATGATGAAAAATTTAATTTAATTGTTTTGAAATTAATTGTTGATTTTTTTTAGGAGTTCTATCTACTTGGTTATTTTTATTTATGTATTTATTTATTTTTGCGATCACGCGGGAATTCGCTGTTATCTTTAGTGAAACAAAAGTTCTAATAATTTATTTTTAATTATTTATTTTTAAGGTGGGTATTTATAGTACTCAATATCCGGGAAATAGTTTCTTCTATCTGTATCCATTCTGCCGAAATATCTGGTGGAGAGAGTATCAGGTACTTCTTCTTTTAAGGAATGATTAAATTTACATGTTTTTATCCGTTCTTTTATTTATGGAATTGTTGTGAGGGTATCCATGTTACCCATGATGAAAATGATTAGTGTAGCAGGTGTGTTCCAAACGGAACTGTATGTAAACCCAGGCAACGCTGGGTACTCATGCTAGTATATATATATAAGTCCTTACCAAATGATTCTTTTTTTGCTTTTACTTTCTTTTTTCATATTTGGTTTACATTTTCATTAAAGATCTTTCCTTGACTAAGACCAGAGGCTGTTTTTTCGGATGATGAAGTCTTCTTTGATTGGAACAGTAGATTTATTGCTGCGACTAATTGTAATTTTGTTTACCAAATTTAATAAAATAATATATATATATATATATATATATATATATATATATATATATATATATATATATAAGAACAAGTAGTTAATAAAACATGTTAAAAACATTTTGCAAAAGAGTTAAAAACGTATTTAATTTTAAAAAGGAAGCGCAAAATTAGTGGATAGTCCTTAATCCGCGGGATTTCGAAGAAATACTTTCCTTCTCATCAGAGGGTAGAATTTAGCAAAATGCAGGATCGAATTTTGCTTGCAAAAGTATTTGATGAAACTACAAGTCATAGATCTTACTTGGTAACAAATAGTGAAGCAGAGGGAATATGGTGAAGAAAAAGGTGATTTCACGTGAATGGATAATCTGGTGAAGGGTAAAATATCTAATAAGGTAAAATCTAAAAATCAAAATCCAAAAAAGTTGGTTAAGTTTCCATTTCCTCAAGTAAAATCCAAGGGAATCGCATAATTGGAAGATGGTCCAAAGTAATACAAAAGGCAGAAATCCATGGAATAATTCAGAAATGGGGGCAAGGAAAAGGCAATGAGTTTAAATAATATTATTAAAAGGAAGGTAAGATGTGAGTAGAAAAAAGAATTTAAGACGACTGTCAAGGCTGGGCTAATTTTGGGAGAATGAGTGAAGTAGAAAAAAAATTGAATGGTGAGTTAGTTAATTTTAATTTTCAAAGTGTTTTTTTAACATGTTTTATTAACTACTTGTTTTTATTATAAGCTCTATTTCCTATTTTGTTTCATCGAGCTATTATATCTGGTTGATATTACTTTATGAACATTAACTCTTCAATATTTATAATATACTTTAGTTTTGCCATCTTGGATTATTTTGGTAAACTTAACTAAAATTCTTATATCATTATAGTAACGGAGTAGTTTATAACTAGAGCAATCAATCAATTAATTTCATGGGCGATTACATCGATTTCGATGACAATAAAAGAATGAGAGGGTCGAACATTTGTTGATCCTCATTCAATCCCGGCCAACGTCGGGTCTCCCTGGTAGTATACATACATACATACATACATACATACATACATACATATGATTGGAATTGAAGATGAAGCAGTAGGAGGTTTCCTTCGGGCGTTCGGATAGATTTAGGAGGGGGATATTTCTTTGGATACAATTAAGTCAGGGTTACTAAATTTTTGTAATTTATGCTCCCATTCATGTTTTCTTTTTTAGTCCAGCCATAGTAATTTATAAAATATATACATGGCAATTAAGCAATATATATTTTATAAATTACTATATATATATATATATATATATATATATATATATATATATATATATATATATATATATAGAGAGAGAGAGAGAGAGAGAGAGAGAGAGAGCGACGTTTCATCAACTGTCTTAATAAAGACGGCTCTTTATCAGCGTGTTATCTCTTGTTATCCGCGATTACGCAATATAATCATTATAGCAGTGCTCTTGTTGGAAAGGTTGGTTGGTTGGTTGTTTTTGTTTTACGGCATATCAACCCTTTTCGGGTTATTTAATGCCGAATCCAAAGATTTTGAAGAAAAATTGTTTTAATAGAGTATATTTGTTTTTTTCACGTCGGTTTCTATTTAACCCATAGTTGGGACTACCACTCCGGGTCAGAGTGGTCCTGGGAGCAATGGTAATTAAAGGGTGGCTCCACACTCCCCAAAGCCCATAAGCTGGGGCCTCATCACTGGATATAGTTTAAGGTCATATCCAGGACCCCCATTGAGGGACTTTTACCCTCTACAGGGGGGCAGTCGGCGTATTCTAATGCCCCACCGACAGGGCCCGTGTTGGAATGGAGACTACAAGATATTCGTCACTATATACATGATAAAATGAAATATCAAATATTTTAATTTTATCTTGGTTTTAAAGTAGAGGAAAGTGTGAGAAATCCGAGGTAGTTACGTATATGTGCAAGTTTGCGTTTTATTATCTGAAGACTTTCGCAAAGTTGTAACGATTTCAAGTGAACTACAATAGATAGAACACGAAATTAAAACTCTCTAACCCTTTTTGATATAAAACAAATTAAAGACAGGTGACTGTAAATTGTTTCAACTCTTTCTTATACACCCTCCCTCCCCTCTTCTTTTCTTCAGTAATCATTTTCCATTGCCAGTAACAGACTTTATTATTTTCAAATTAGGAATTCCCAATTGTGTCTATCGATTCTTCAAATGCACTCAATCGACTGTCACTAAGTTCTTTTGTTTCTTGTGCCAGCTATTTTCTTAGCAAGCGTAAAGCAATAACCATTCTTACAAAGTTACCACAATTGCATTAATTGTACAAAGCGACTTTCTTTTCACCTCAGAGACATGAAATTAAAAGTGAAAACGCTCATCTTAGCTCAAATAAAGTATTCACACGTATATATCTATCTATATATCTATAAGTGTGTCAGGTCATGTCATATGCTACTGGTACCATGTAGCCCAGTACTACCTGCCTCATGCTCGGGTCACCGGCGACTAAACTGGTTCCCCCTCCAAACTTGTTTGATGAGGAGGGTGGCTAGTTTCCCTGAAGGATTAAAAACAAGACCTTCCAAAGGGCGAATGAACCCTTTTTCGAGGTCAATGGCCAACTAGCACCATGTGTGTTTGTGTGTATGTATGTGTGTGTTGGGGTGGAGAGAGTTCCCGTAAGCCGTGGTGAAGGCAACCTTTCTAGGAGAAGCAAATCTCTGATTTAAAAAACCATAAAACGGGAGACCAGTGCCCGCATTAAGCTGGTCTGCAGTTTAACTTGTTGCTGGCTATCTTGCTCTTGCTTGTTGCTGTATCTCAACATTTTGAACCGAGAGAGAGAGAGACTTAGCTGTCGTATAAAGCTAAGACTCTGTAACATCATCTGTGTATAGATACTCCCTCGGGCGTTTGTCTATAAAAATGGTCCTGTGGTGATGGAAAAGTTGTGACGTGTGGAGGCTTGAAATGCTGGAAGCATGTAATAAGTGATCTCACTGACCGTCTTCAGTGTCATGCCTGCTTGAGCGTGTGAATTTACCGGTAGGACTAAAAAAAAAAATCATTTTTGGCCTCATGGACTTTAAGTGTCTGAGGGAGTGGCACTCGTCTGACAAGACGTTGCAATCATCATCATATATCTATAAAAGTGAGAACGTGTGTGTGAGGATACTTCTCAACCTATATACTCGACGAATTTTTTATCTACAAACTTGAAATTTGGTATATAGCGGATTCAGACACGACGAAAATTTCTTAATCTGTTTTCATCCAGAAATAAGAACTGGTAAGGAGTTAAAATTGAAAAATTGGTCCGTGGGGGTCGTCTAATTTTTATTTGTTTGTCAAATGTTTCATGAATGCACACGTTCGGCCGGAAAAAATTAAAGCTTCTTTATGTTAAGAATAAGCACATTAAGAAAACACTTTTTATAGATGGTGTCAAGCTGATCTAATGGTTATCGTACTTGACTCACTGTCCTTATGTTTTGGTTTCGATCTCAGCTCGAGTATTTGTTTTTTACTTACAAGAAATGAACTGTTTAGAAAAAAAAAACATAATACTCGCATGCACATATTTCAGGTTCCTTCCATTTTTTTTATTTCATTTCTTTTTAAGAAATTTAATGTTACGTTTAATACCTGCGGTATTTCTGTTTATAATAAATAAGAATTCTATATCAATTCAAATATGTTTATGCATATTTTACGACCGAATAACGCGTGTCGCCCTGTCAGTATATCTATAAAAGTGAGAATTCGTATATGAGGGCAATTCTCAACCGATATACTCAACGAATTTCTGATCTACATATTTGAAATTTGGTATATAAGGTATTCAGACATTTGGAAAACTTTTTCATCCGTTTTCATCCGATAAAAAGGAGTCGAAATTGAAAAATCGGTGCTTGAGGGGGGGCATCAGATTTTTATTTGGTTCCCATTTGTTTTACGAGGTTTGAAAACACATTGATCGCGACAAATTGGTCTAGTGGTTATCGTACTTAACGCACTGTCCTTAGATTTCGGTTTCGATTTCAGGTCAAGTATTTTTTATCAAGGAATGAGCTATAAAAAAACATAATGCACGCATGTACATGTCTCAGTTTCTTTCCGTTTTGTAACTTCATTTTTTTTATGGAATTTAACATGTTTAAAACCGACTACTTCAACATTAATTAAGAAAAGAATATCAAACCACATTTCTTCTTTTAACAACCATAATTCTAATAATAACCAAGAAACTTCTCTAACCACTTTATTCAAAAAACTTAACTCTAACAATACCCCCTTCTCAATCAAATGGACTATTATAAAAAAAGTTAAGTCTTATACTCCAGGCTCTAAGTCATGTCGCCTCTGTACAAACGAAGCTATAACTATAAGTACTTCCCCTCAAAGTAACAATATAATAAATTCTAAAAATGAACTGATCTCTTTAAGTCCAAATTTAATTATGGCAATTTTGAAATTACATAGTTATTACTTTTACCTTTTATATAGATATAAAATATTTTTTCTTTTTTCTTTAACTTTTTCGTTTTTCGACATACTTCTTAATACTTTATAATTTAATAATCCTTTATTTTAATTCTTTATCTCTTCTTTGCATGGCCGGTTTTTTATCTGAATTTTCTGTTTTATTCTTTAAACTTTCCTATCTATCTAATATATCAATCTACCCACACTTTCATATCTTGTATGTATATTTACTTAAATTTTACTATATGAATTTACTTTTCTTTTCTTTTTTTTCTTGAAATTGCAGATACCGGCCATATTCTCCCCTTAAATGATTTTTATTTTTTATTTTTATTCTTTTTATATTCTTTTTTTTTATTCTTATTTTATTTTATTTTATATTATATATTATATTTTATATTTTATTTTTTATTATATTTTATTTATTTAATTATTTATTCTTTATTTTCTATTTATTTATTATATATTTATTTATTTACTTTTATTTCCCTTTTTTATTTTCCTTTTAGTGTCGTTTAATAACTCTTGCTGATATTTTTAAGTGATGACTTGTACATTTCAGTTGACCTATATTATTTTGCCCTATATATTTTTTCGCGCCTTTAACATTTCCTGTCTGGGTTGTTTTGACTTTTGTTTCCCTTTATTTTATTTTATATTTAACTTTATCATTTTTTTTCTTCCCAGATCTTTTTTATTTATAGATATGTCTCGGAAGTAGAGTGAAAAGCACATCTTATTTTTCTTTTATTAATATTATTTTTTTTTCCTTGTACACATGTTTGTGAATTATTCCATGGATTTCTGCCTTTGGATTATTATGGACCATCTTCTTCCAATTACGGGATTTCCTTGGATTTTACTTGTACAAATGGAAATTCTTTTAACTTTCTTGAAGTTTTACATTTGGATTTTACCGTCACTGGATTTTTTATCTTCCACCAGACTATTCATGTGTAATCACCCTTTTCTTTACCATATTCCTTCTGCTTAACTTATTTTGTTTTCAAGTAAGATCTTTGACTTACTTGTTGTTTCATCAAATACTTCTGCATGCAAAATCCAATCCCGCATTTTGCTAATTCCTACCCTCTGATGAGAAGGAGAGTATTTCTTCGAAACTCCGCGGATTAAGGACTATCCATTTATCTAGTGTTTCCTTTTCAGATTAAATATGTTTTTAACTCATTTCAAAGTGTTTTTTAACATATTTTATTAACTGTTTGCTCATATATATATATATATATATATATATATATATATATATATATATATATATATATATGATCAAACAGTTAATAAAATATGTTAAAAACACTTACATATATATATATGTATATATATATATATATATATGTATATATATATATATATATATATATATATATATATATATATATATATTAAGTAATGTGATTTATAATTTAAAAGTTTTAAAATTTTTAAAATTTAAAAATCAAAATTTAATTAAATTAAAAATCAGTTTCATAAGAAGGAACAACAACAAAGTCAATTATCTGTACGATCGTTTCGGAAATCCGTGCTTTTTATTTGTGGTATACATGAAGTCACGTAGAATAATTATACATAGTTTTTTTGGTAAGCACGGTCTCCTCATCAGCAAATTTAGGAGGATTTCTATTGAATTGAAAAGACACCAAAAATAAACCTAGCATTAAAAGTAAGGCAGATGAATCTTTTGGTTTTTCTTTTTTTGAAATCAGGAACTGTATTTAAAGTAGTCATTTAGATGTTTGCTATAGCTTTTTATTTTATTGAATATTCAATAAAATAAAAAGCTATAGCAAACATCTAAATGACTACTTTAAATACAGTTCCTGATTTCAAAAAAAGAAAAACCAAAAGATTCATCTGCCTTACTTTTAATGCTAGGTTTATTTTTGGTGTCTTTTCAATTCAATAGAAATCCTCCTAAATTTGCTGATGAGGAGACCGTGCTTACCAAAAAAACTGTATAATTATTCTACGTGACTTCATGTATACCACAAATAAAAAGCACGGATTTCCGAAACGATCGTACAGATAATTGACTTTGTTGTTGTTCCTTCTTATGAAACTGATTTTTAATTTAATTAAATTTTGATTTTTAAATTTTAAAAATTTTAAAACTTTTAAATTATAAATCACATTACTTAATATTGAATTAGCTCTAGGACATTTAACTATCGAGCTTATTATATATCTAAATTACAACGAGCATTTCCTGTATTTTAATTAAACTAGTAATTTCACTATTACATTAAAATACACTTAGCTCTTTAGACTATTATTCTAATCTCCTTTAAATTATATATATATATATATATATATATATATATATATATATATATATATATATATATATCAGCCAATGATAAAATGCCCACACGTGGCACTCTTCTTTTACAGTATAGGCAAAATAAAATAAAAGCCAATATTCAAATTAGATTAGATGCTGGCCTTGTGCAGATGTAGGAGGTCCACCTTCCCACACTCTGCCTTCTCTCTTTGAAAAGGAGTTAGTTTATTGCTAATCGCCCGAGACGTCCCTACTGCGGAATGCTGATGGTCCAAACATTTTTTTGCAGGTCAGAATGCCCCTCAACAGGAACGCCGTCTCTTCAGTCCCACTTTTCAACTCTTCCGTCACATTTCTCATCGTGGGAGAGAGATAAATACCAGCTAAGAGTTAGCACACTCAAATCCTTCTTATTAATAATGTGTCTTTATTAGCCTTAGCATTTGTTCCAAATTCATATTGTAGAATGATAATTATTATTTTAAACTGAAATGAATGGTCAGAGTTTATTATAGAAACATGTGGTTTGGTTGTTTTCTTTTATGGCATATCAACCCTTTTTCATGCTACTTAATGCGGAACCAATCATTGTTTGTAAAATATTTATTTATGTAATACAAAACCAACTTCAAAATGTTCATCATTTCATGATTAAATTAAACATATTTTTAGTCGCATGCAAGCAACTCTATAAGTGTAACGCCATGTGTGACTCCCTTGTCAGATCGCCGACTCCCAATATCGTGTACCGTGGATTTTTTGTTCATGGCCGGATTGTCATTTTCTCGCTGGTGACTGTCGGTGGAGACACACGCGTGGTATCACAAAAGTACAAATATGAACAAAGAAAGGAAAAACATAAACGCCAATGTTCACATATAAATTGACTGTTGGACTTGTGTGTGTGTGTGTGTGTGTGTCTTGTCCCCGTCCTATTAATGTTACATTCGTCTATCTCTGTTTCACAGTCAACTCTATAACTGTTCAACTGTAGTCATTATCAACTCCTATCCGTCGTCTAGCGCATCTAGATCTCAACTGCCTGTCTCCTCTATCTTCGGCTCTCAGGTCGCCCACCCCACCCTGGCTACCCGGAAGCTGCCCTTCCCTGTTTTATCCTTAGGTTTCTATTGTTATTGTTTGCTATTTCCTATCTATTGTTGATTGTAGGATCTTTCCGATTTCTTTGTTTATTCTAAGCTATTTCCTATCTATTGTTGATTGCAGGATCTTTCCGATTTCTTTGTTTATTCTAAGCTATTTCCTATCTATTGTTGATTGCAGGATATTTCCGATTTCTTTGTTTATTCTAAGCTATTTCCTATCTATTGTTGATTGTAGTATCTTTCCGATTTCTTTATTTATTCTAAGCTATTTCCTATCTATTGTTGATTGTAGGATCTTTCCGATTTCTTTGTTTATTCTAAGCTATTTCCACTTCCTTTGTCTATTCTTCCCCCTCAGCACTTAGTGGCTCGATTCCACCCCAGAGCCACTTTATAGTATCACATAAGTCACTCCATCAGTCCGTCGGTCGGTCAGTCTGTCCGTAACACTTTTGTTCTTGGCCTTTTTAGTTAAGATCAAAGGTCTGTTCTTAATAGATACTGTTCTTAGCCTTTTGGCCAAGATCAAAGTGTAGTACCTGTTCCAGCAGATACTGCAAACAAAGACCATATGTGAGGTCAATCTCACATATAACACCTTGGTCAATGTAGGGGCACCCTTTATACCAATTGTCACTATCAAGCTTCCCT
The DNA here is from genome assembly GCF_053919585.1 of Euprymna scolopes. Lineage (NCBI taxonomy): Eukaryota > Metazoa > Mollusca > Cephalopoda > Sepiida > Sepiolidae > Euprymna > Euprymna scolopes. Next base: position 171,799,580 of record NC_136484.1, on the reverse strand, counting down.
ACTCTCCGGGGAGTTGGTCCCCATTTCCCCTTCACTCCTCACATTAAAAATCGGCCTTGTGCCTAATTTACTCGGTAGGGGAGATAATAAATACCCTTTTCTTGGCCTTTTGGCCACGATCAAAGAGTAGTATCTGTTCCAGCAGACCTTGGTCAATGTAGGGGCAACCCTTCATAAAAATTGTCACTATCTAGCTCCCCTACTCCCCGGGGAACTGGTCCCCATTTCTTCTTCACTCCTCACATTAAAAATTGGCCTTGTGCCTAATTTGCTCGGTAGGGGAGCAAATAAATACCAACCCCTCATATAAGACATTGGTCAATGTAGGGGTAACCCTTCATACCAATTGTCACTATCCAGCTCCCCTACTCCCCGGGGAGTTGGTTCCCATTTCTCCTTTACTCCTAATATTAAAAATTGCCCTTGTGCCTAATTTACTTGGTTGGGGAGCAAATAAATACCCTTTTCTTGGTCTTTTGGTCAAGATCAAAGTGTAGTATCTGTTCCCGGAGATACTGCAAGCAAAGACCATATGTGGGGACAACCCCACATGTAAGACCTTGGTCAATGTAGGGGCAATCCTTTATACCAATTGTCACAATCCAGCTCCCCTACACTCCTCATATTAAAAATCGGCCTTGTGCCTAATTTACTCGGTGGGGGAGCAAATAAATACCAACCCAACTTATAAGACCTTGGTCAATGTAGGGGCAACCCTTCATACCAATTGTCACTATTCAGCTCCGGGGAGTTGGTCCCCATTTCCCCTTCACTCCTCACATTAAAAATCGGCCTTGTGCCTAATTTGCTCGGTGGGGGAGCATATAAATACCAACCCTTCAATTTAATTTAATGTAAAATGATCACCCACTTTACAACCAGTCAGTCTCAAAGTCATTCAATTCATTCTTAAGTTCATTAAAGTATTTCTAAGTCATTTACTTTTTAATTATTTAAGTCATTTCAGCCCATTTTTCGGTCATTTTAGTTTATCTTTAAGAATTTCATGTCAATCCTACATTCACACATTCATTCATTACACGAGAGCATGCGACTAATGGCTATCGGCCTTGTTTTATAACAGATCAATCATTTTTGGATCTGTTTATATGTTCACGGCACAAAATCGAGTTTGTTGCTTATCTTTCTCTCTAATGTATAGTTATCTCTATGGAAGGTACTCGACTGAGTTCCAATCCTTGTTACCCTGCTGTTAAATATTCACAGCAAGAACTCGTTTAGCTACAATCACAAAAATGAATTTCCCTTTCTCTCTCCACCTCCTTCTCTCTCTATGTCTTTCTGTACCCCCCAAAAAAACAAAAAAATGGAAATTGCATAAACAAAGTTTCTTTTCTAAAACATCCAATCTGTGGAACCAAAATATCACAAGGCTGATTTTCAACCACCTACAACATGGTTGTTTTCAAGTTTAATGTAAGCAAATACTTGTTAAGCCGTTTTAGAAAATTAATTTCTCTTAAGTAATATTCTGCCTCATTATACTTATTGTTTCCAGTACTTGCATGGTGGCATTTATTGTGTAACTGACAATCTGTTTAACTCCTATCCTCAACTCGTTCCCATCCTTGATATGTGTGGATCCATGAATAAATTGTTGCCAATTAATCGTTGACACGAATAATGGTATCATACTATACAATTAGCATTTTCTCATATTATTCAAACTTCTGTTTTCATCTTGAGTGTCAATCATACAACGTTTTGGTATAAGTTCTGACCTTCTTCGGGCATATCTTGTTGAACTCGAGAATATTTCCGTCAAACTTGGGAATCTGCACGGAATTTTGAACGGAACTTTTTATTTAATCCATGGGATAGCATGTTCTCCTTCTGTCAGCCATGACTAGATAGAAATCCTAAATAATTTGCAATTGTATTTTTAGTATCACTCACACTAAGGATTGAACCATCAACCTCCAAAAGATTTATAAGCCTTATAAATTAATTTTACCAAGTAATTGATCCACTATGCCATGGGTCTTTGAAAACAGTAGTCCGACTAATCCAAATAAAACAAACTATTAATCCTCATTTCAAAATTTAAGAAACGTAGTATTGTGACAAAGTTGAATTTATATAAGTTCTACTTTCATCGAATTTGTTTTATAGCATGCGTAAAAAATGGAATTATTTCAAAAGATTTTTGCATTCATTAAAGAATTTTGCACCATTATGAATACAATCTCAAAATATTTAACTTAATTGAATTTATTTTAGACATTTTTAAAGCTTATATCACCTAAAACTCTATAAAATGGCAATAATTTCATTTTCTTTTATGTTTAATACGTCTCTGTCGCTATTGACATGTTTCCATTAGGTGCTTGTCTAATTTATTTCTCTTCCTATCTAAAACAATCACTGTGCAAACAACCAAGCAAATGATATTATGTTTTAGCATAATAATAAATACATCACCATAATAAAGACTAAAATGTATTTATTTGCACACACACACACACACACACACACACACACACACACACACACACACACACATATATAGAGAAATAAAAGGGAACAGACCGTATTATGTGTTCATCAACGTTTCGTCTTTATTTCGAGACTTCCTCTAGATATATATATATATATATATATATATATATGCGTGTGTGTCTTTGTGTATGTATTCTAAAGAAGCTTAAGTATTTTACATAAAAATATTATAATAAAAAAATAAAAGTGCAGTTAAATGCCTAGGGATACTAACATCAGCATATCGTAGACTTATCAATAGCATATATATACATATATATATGATTGCAACGTCTTGTTAGACAAATGCCACTCCCTCAGACACTTAAAGTCTATGAGCCCAAAAATGGCTTCCAGCGCCACAGGACCATTTTTATAGACAAATGCCTGAGGGAGTATCTATACACAGATGATGTTACAGAGTCTTAGCTTTGTACGTAAGTCTCTCTCTCGGTTCAAAATGTTAAGATCCAGCAACAAGCAAGAGCAAGATAACCAGCAACAAGTTAAACTGCAGACCAGCTTAATGCGGGTACTGGTCTCCGGCTTTACGGTTTTTTTTAATCAGAGATTTGCTTCTCCTATAAAGCTTGCCTTCACCATGGCTTACAGGAACTCTCTCCACCCCAACACACACATACATACACACAAACACACATGGTGCTAGTTGGCCATTGACCCTGAAAAAGTGTTCATTCGCCCTTTGGAAGGTCTTGTTTTTAATCCTTCAGGGAGACTAGCGACCCTCCTCACCAAGCAAGTCTGGTGGGGGAACCAGTGTAGTCACCCTATATATATATATATATATATATATATATATATATATATATATACTATGGTAGATAATAAGCTCTACTCATGTAATGAGTACTCTAAGTAAATACTGAAAATATATACAAAATATATAACATCACCTTATAATATTATCACTACCATTATATAAATGTCACTTTATGTGTGTGTGTGTGTGTGTGTCAATTTTTTCACACAAAATTAATTTATATGTCTGGCAGTGTTCTTAGATATGCTTTGTACAGAAATTGTATATATATATATATATATATATATATATATATATATTATTTTATTATATATATGTGTGTGTGTGTGTGTGTGTCAATGCGTTTGTGTTATATAAATATCACTTTGTGTGTGTGTGTGTCAATTTTTTCTTCATAGGTTTTGAAACGATTGAGCCTATTTCACACAAAAGTAATTTATATGTCTGGCAGTGTTCTTAGATATTATTTTATTATATATGTGTGTGTGTGTGTGTGTGTGTGTGTGTGTGTGTGTGTGTGTGTGTCAATGCGTTTGTGTTATTAGCTGTTAATTCAATGAAGCTATGGCGTTTATAAAAGAATGGTTAACATAGAGCATAACATTTTTGTTTATGCAAACATTGTTGGCTACATATGTGTATACATGTTTCAGCTGCGACTTTATTCAAAGTTCAGCTTCTTCAAGCCATAGCAAATATACTGAAAAAAAACCCCAATGAATTCAATGTTAATGACTGGTGTTGACTTGAAGGAAAGAGTGGAGGGCGAATTCCCCTGGCGAGAAAGGCAAAGTAAAAGTTATTCAATTATATTTATACATATTCACACGTAAACTGAAACATGTATGTTAATATGTAGACAAAAATACTTGTGTAAATAAAAATCTTTACTAACATCACTCTCTCTCTCTCTCTCTCTCTCTATATATATATATATATATATATATATATATATATATATATGTGCACTGACTATATTACTTATTTCAACATTCATTCTGGGAAAGTTCAGATAAACTTTGACATAATCAATCGAGGCTTTGCGCCATTAAATGATTATGTGGAACACATGGGGATGTAAGGGTGATAATCCCCACTGCATGAGTTAAGCTCGTTTTCCTCAGCTAGTGATTGACTTTAATAGTTTTTTTAACAGTTTTATAGAAGAAAAACAAAATTACACAAAGTTTTTTTTATTTTTGTTTTTGTTTTTCTTCGGACGTTTTGTTCACAAATCCTGCCAAATGGCACCACAATTTAGTGTTTTGCATCATTCCGAAACAGCATAAATATGTCTTGGACACCGCTTGGAACAAGTTAATCCTGAAACATTTTGTATTTTGTATAATCCTAAACCATTTTTGTCGTCTTGAGAATGGAAAAGGAATTGGAAGAAATTCACCCGGATTACATACGATGATGCATAAAATCCGCAATTTCCAAAGCTTAATTCCTAGAAAAATACGAATATAAAGTGGAACATTTAGACAAAGCTAAATTTATCTCGGAACATTTTGGGGGAACAAGACTTGACAATCTTTTGAGAAGAAGATAAGCAGTCTGTGGTTCTTTAAGACATATTCTTTCCTTCTGGCATCAAATGTGCTTTCTTTTCCATGGTGCTTTCTTCTTCTGCTTATTTTTTTTTTTGTTTTACTCTTGTGAGTTTTTTTAAATTATTATTTTACTTACTCATCCTCTTTCTTTTCTCATAGTTTGCCTTCATTCTCCCAAATAACGTTAATAGAAATTTATAACTTTTTAAATGTTCATACAAAATCTTACACTTAGTATCTATCTTCCTTTCATTATTATGTATCATGGAACGTTTTTAGTTAAACAGGTACTCAGTAGTCAGTAAATATGTAACAACATGTGAAAGTACGTGTCTTAGAAACACAAGTCTTTACATGAGGATAGATTAAGTATTTATCATTAAAAATTAAAATGAGAAAATTAAGCTAAAAATAACGTTATAACAGGAAGTTGACATAATAAAAAGTCAATAAGATTTTTTTACTTCAGTATAGAAGGTCAAATTAAAAAGATGTATTTTTCGGGTCTTTCATATTTTTTTTATGAGAGATTTACATTATTTAATCGTCTATATGAAATTGCGTTCATGTCTGTTAATATATTTATATTATTCAATAGCCGATATAAAATTGTTTCATGACACGAACTGTGTAGAGGAGTGGACAAAGCAAAAACATTTTACACTTTACAAAGTTTCCTTAGACTGGCTCAAGAAAAGAGCTTTCCACAATGATTAGGAGAGGTTCATCATGGCCGCTCAAGACAAACGCTTTATAACAAATTCATTCAAAAATATATAATAAGTGTAAGTTTTGTCACAATTAGGCAGAGAGTGTGAACATTTGATATCAAGCTGTAAAAATATGGTGGTAAGTGGCAACTACACAATGCAACATGATGATATGTGCAAATATATCTACTTTACCATTTGTAAAAAACTTAACATTTATTGTAACACTAAGTCCTGGGAACATCTACCAGATAAAAATGATATAATATACAGAGTGACTATATAGTGTCCACGATCACCTATTTATAAAATGCAGCAGTAAAATCTAAAATTTTTATATTAAATAAATTAATCGGCACTATTTGTTGGGGTGAATCTTCTTAATGACAGTGACCTGTACAGAGTGGAAATAAAGAAGATGATAAAGTAAAATACGAAGAGAGATGTTTTAATTATTTTGTTTCTAGTTTCATACGCCCGTATTTGGATAAACAGCAACATAATTCCTGTTATAATGGGAACTAAAGGGTGAACGATGAAGAATTAAAAAAACATTAGAAAATAGTGACTGAAATTCAAATGACAAAAAGATCTCCTTTTTCATCGGCTAATACACAAGATTACACCACTTACACTTGGTTGTCATTTTATAATGCTGAATGTAGCAAGAGGAAATCTAGTACCATTTTTTGAAGTTTTTGATATTTCTTGGGTGAAAATTGAAACATAGTCTTCGGCCCTTTGGCGAACATTCTTACCATTATGCTACATAAGCTGGCTAATTTGAGAATAAATGGCTATTAATAGTAAGCAATAAGTATTAAAAAGAGTGAAGAAACAATTTCTCGAGGGATGGACTTTTTAACCTCAAAGATAAACATTATTCTTTAACATTCGTCTTGTATTGCCGGTTTTTAGTTTTCAACTACATGGTGGGAGTGAGAATTATTATGTCGTAAACAAGTATTACTATATTATCCAATTTCTACTGCACACTCTTTAACCCTTATCCTCGAGTGGCCTCTTGGCCTGGATAATGTGGTGATGCCTGTGTAAAAAAAACAAAAACAAACAAAAACACAGAGTTCATCCTTTTTTTTCTGCTACAAAGAAAGTGAGCGTCACCACAGAGGCTACAAGGAAAGTGAGCGTCACCACAGAGTTTCATCTCTTAAATGCAATTTGCAAAATGATACAGATCAACAAAGGGAGTTTCTGCAAAAAATACATAACAGCAACAATAATGAAATAAAATAAATAATAATAATGAATCAGCTTCGGCTGACACCACATAAAATAGGCATGAAGGGTTAAGGAGGATGAAAAGACCAGGGAGAGAAAGCATTGACCAAACCTCCACAGGGCGAGTGCAGAGAGGACTGGGATCTCAGGGAGGCTTATTGCCACACACATTCCAGGGAACAGAAATAGTCGGTACTGAGAAATCAATGACAATTGCGATAATGCAAATTTATTTGCAAAGGTGATTAAAAGAGGAAGTGAGTACTGGAAATCTTGTTGTCACTCAGACTCCAGTGAACACCACAGGTTGTTCCCAAAGAGAATTCTTCTATGATGGCCTGTGTGAAAATAGATTGAACATCAATCTGTATAATTTACAGTAAATACAGGGTAGAACGATAAAATTGTCGCTCTAAAGAAACAACATATTTTTTTAAACTTTTACTGAAAAAAAAAAGCAATTTAGGTAACTTGATTATGTAGTAGAGCTGACATTCATTCAATTAAACCGCCTTCAGTCTTAATTACCACCTTGATATGGATCCGGAACTGGGAGCACATCTTTTCCACAAGCACCGGTGGGAGCTCAGTGAATACTTGGCAGATGGTGGCGATCAGACTGGCTTTGGTGTTGTGGGAGGTCATAGTGATGATGGTCACAAAATATTACCAAACGAAATAGTTCAGCAGGTTCAGGTCGGGGGAGGAGAGGGACAGTGGGAGAAGGGTACAAAGTCATACCATTCCTTCTGAAGCCGAGTCTGAGTTTTTCCCGGGTTTGCCAGCAGCCAGCTGATTGCACCAACGGATCACCACACTCTTTAGCATATCCAAGTACACTTTGGTGTTAACTTTCAAGCCGACTTCAAAGATGTGAGGTAGCATCATATGGCTCTCACTTGAAACCACATCAAAGACTGTAACCATGGCTAGAAAATTTGTTTACATCACCCTGTGCACGTCCTCCAAGCGTTGAAGCATCCGGATTTGCATTTTGAAGGTGTTGGCAATGATCCTGTTGTCATAACTTTAATCGGTAGAGAACATGAGTTGTACAGCAATGCATCTCCGATCTTGCTCATTGAACATTGTGTCACTTTTAGACATCATAGAAGGTTTTTGGATTTGTACACAATTGATCAACTAGTAGTCTGTCACAAAAAAAGAAAACCGGTTTTCATTAAACGGAAATGGAATCATGTTGTCGTTTCTATGGCGAAAATTTTATCGTTCTATCCTCTATTATTATAGAATTATAGCAGAATTATCTGATCTATTCCCTGTTTCCTTTATTACAGTTTGTTTGACTCCTGAATCTAGAAGTGTCCATCAGTTCACTCCTTGTAATACACTGTTTTGATAACTCCTTGTAATTTCAAAGAACTAGGTTTGTGGAACTCTATTCTTGTTAATTGATTTCTTCCTGTTTCCTTGGTCTTTTCCAGAGTGAAACCAAAAGGAGCTTTTTGTCTTTGCAATAATCATCTTTTGTTCTTGTCAGATTTTTTACATCTAGTGGCTTCATGTCTTGTCTGGAGCAATTTCCATTTTTAAAAAATGTTTCTTAAACGATTTTACCCATAGAAATGAAAATCTGAAAGACTGAAGGACAAAACCTCTCACAGAGTTTCAAAGACGCATCTCGAAACATCAATAAAACCAGATAATATGAATAAAAAAGAGATAAATAACCAACAGGAATGTCATCTCTTGCGACAATCATGGCATGTGAGATGCATTAGAGTGGATTACATAACTGTCCATCCCCACTACAGCCAACCAGACATTTGCCCCGCCCCATTTCTCTTCTGAACCCCAAGACATTGCACAATTAGATTTGCTTACACCATACAGAAGGCAGCCATTTGTCTTTTACTGATGTTTAATAAAATCAACAGCAGAAAAGAAAACAAACGCCAAAAATATGCATTTTTTACCAGCTGCAGTCAAAAATAATCTTTATCAACCAGTCATGTGCCTACTAATAGATGTCCCTATACATATATGCATACCAGACCATTATTTTCTCTGTGTGTACATATTATATATATATATATATATATATATATATATATATATATATATATATATATATATATATATATATATTCCTATACATTTGGGTTTTTGTGTAATGACATTTATTTAAAAAGAAAATACAACTTTGTTATATATGGGACTTGGAATTGCATTCATTCTGCAAAAGATCTAGCTAATTTGCACATTCTTTTAAGCATTCATATGAATTAATTCCCAACTAGTTTTTTTTATGAGATGATTATCTTTAGTTAACTATTTCGTATAATTATATTCATGCAGATATTCTACATGATTTATACTTGCGTAATATTTCAAGGTGAAGTCAGGTTCAATGAAGAAAAGGGGAATCACAATTGTAAGATCTAAAATCATCACGAGGTAATCTTCTAAACTAGTGAACGAACCATTATGAATTTCGGAATATATATTTTCTAAAATTACGGTGATTAACATGGGAATTATTTTGGGTATTTTTTAAGATTTAGGGTCTACAATTATTATTTGTATTTATTTTCATTTCATCAACTGATCATTATGAATTTTGAAATATATATTATTGCCATCTATATCTTCATAACTTGCTAGTTATTATTTACAATATGTGCGTGTGTGTGTGTGTGTGTAAACAGATTTTTATAGACTTTATGTTTTAGTCTTTGAATGACTATCAATCAATTACATTCCAATTTTCAATGTTTAGATATAAGGATAAAATAGAGAAATACAAACAGCGTTTCCTCTATGAGAAAAAGAGTATTGGAAGAAGAATAGGTCATCATCCACTAGATTTCGAAGTCGGTCTTTTACTTTACAAAGGTAGGAAAGAGTACTCTGAGCAGCACTTGTCCAGATGTGGCAAGACCATTCCAGCGCTATGGTGGACTCCGGCAGTGTAAAAACATTCATTAATGAAAATACTGCTAAAAAACTTAAACTCTTCACAATACCTAAAAACAAAACTATAGCTCTGGCTGCTTCCGATCAACATGCTAAAATAACTGGCGAAGCTGTCGTGGATTTAATACTGAAAGATAAAACCCATTCTGGAATAACAATTGAAATCATTGAAAACCTTTTCATTGATTTAATAATCGGAAAAGATATTTTAAAAAAATATAAAAAAGTAACACTTAAATTCGACGGTCCTAGAGACAAACTTATAATTGGAGCTATAAACACGAATAATTTTTTTCCTACCATAAACGTTCCACCCCCTCCTCTCTTTTCTAATCTTTCTCCTCATACTACTCCTATTGCGACAAAATCCCGACGTTACACTTTTGCCGCCAACAAATTCATAAAAGAAGAGACTGCTAGAATGTTGAAAGAAGGCATAATTGAACCTTCGATATCTCCGTGGCGAGCGCAGGTTCTTGTAACTTCGAATGAGAATCATAAGAAAAGAATGGTAGTCGACTACAGCGATACCATCAATAGATTCACGGAACTAGACGCTTACCCAATGCCTAATATCAATAAGATGGTAGACGACATCGCTCAATATAACATCTTCTCTACTCTCGACCTAAAATCTGCTTATCACCAAATACCTATAAATCATGCTGATCGTAAATTCACTGCGTTTGAAGCAAGTGGCAAACTTTTTCAATTTACTCGTCTTCCTTTTGGCGTCACCAATGGAGTAAGTGCTTTCCAGAGGAGCATAGACTATATTATAGAAAAAGAAAATCTAACCGATACCTTTGTGTATGTTGATAACGTAACTATATGTGGGAAAAATCAAGAAGAACACGATTACAATCTTCAAAAATTCTACAAAATTGCTAAACAATATAACATCACTTTAAATGAAAATAAAAGCATAATTTCTTCTAGTTCTATTACTCTACTCGGCTACACCATAGAAAATAATCAAATAGCTCCCGATTATCAAAGACTAAAACCATTACTCGAAATGCCACCTCCGCTGAATCTTAAATCTCAAAAAAGAATAGTTGGAATGTTTTCCTATTACTGCAAATTCATTAAAAAATTTTCTGATAAAATTTTATTACTAAATCAAAACAAAGAATTTCCACTACCTCCATCTGTATTAAAATTTTTTCAAACATTGAAAAATGATCTAAAAGACGCCACTTTAATAACGGTAGATCCAAATAAAGAATTTGAAGTAGAAACGGACGCTAGTAACTATTGCATTGCTGCAACACTAAATCAAGAAGGTCGTCCTATTGCATTTTTTTCAAGAACTCTCAATACTAACGAAATTAAGCACCATGCAGTAGAAAAAGAGGCAGCCGCTATTGTAGAAGCTCTCCGTAAGTGGCGACATTTTCTACTCGGCAGGCACTTTAAAGTCATCACAGATCAGAAGAGCATCAGCTTCATATTCGACAATAAAAGAAAATCTAAAATTAAGAATGACAAAATATGTCGTTGGCGTATAGAATTATCCCAATACAATTTCACTATAGTTTATCGACCTGGACCTGAAAATATTGCTGCTGACACATTCTCTCGCATCTCTGCTCTTACTTACAATCTACAAGATCTTCGTGATTTACATAAACAATTATGTCATCCTGGTGTTTCAAGATTAAGCCATTTTATAAGAACGAGGAACCTCCCTTTTACTTTGGATCAAATTAAGAATATTACTGACTCTTGCTCATCCTGTCAATTACTGAAACCCAAATTCGCCAATACCAATGGAGGGACTCTCATTCAAGCCATATTACCTTTTCAACGATTAAATCTTGATTTTAAAGGCCCTCTACCTACTTCTATACATGGCAACAAATATCTACTTACTCTAATTGATGAGTATTCCCGTTTTCCTTTCGCTTTTCCTTGCAGAGATATGACAAGCAAAACCATTATCCACTGTCTAAACAAACTCTTTTCAATTTTTGGTTTGCCTGACATGATACATACTGACCGTGCTTCTGATTTCTTAGCAAGAGAAATAAAGGATTTTTTACACAAAAAAGGAATTGCTACTTCTAAAACAAGTAGGTATCATCCTGAAGGTAATGGACAGATTGAAAAACTCAACGGTACCTTATGGAAGGCCATTCAAACAACATTACATTCTAATCAAATGAAACTACCTTATTGGGAAGACATACTAGCGGACGCACTTCATTCAATTAGATCATTACTTTGTACTGCCACTAATATGACTCCCCATGATAGACTTTTTAAATATAGTCGTAAATCTGCTTCCGGAATTTCAATTCCTTCTTGGGTTAAACCAGGCCCAATATATATTAGAAACCACACTAAAACAAGTAAACATGACCCTCCTGTAACGCCTGCCACCCTAATAGATGTCAACCCCCACTACGCTTATGTTCAACTACCTTCTGGTACTGAAACCACTGTCAACGTTCGAGACTTAGCTCCAAACTCATTAAATGAAGAAAACTCTAATAATAATCCTACTACTTCAGAGACTTTATTTGAACCTTCTACTAATGAAAACATTGGTCATGAGGAAGACAAAAATCAATCGTCTGATCTTGAAGAAAATCAGATTTCACTAAAAAATAATACTGAAAATCAGCATTCCTGCCAATCTGTGCGGAGGTCGTCCCGAGTTCGACAATTCCCTAGTAAATATAAGGATTTTGTGACTAAATACTGAAAAAACTGCAGTTTGGGTTCATATGTTATTTGTAAATCAAATGATTCTTATGTGATTGTAAAAAAAAAAAAAAAAAAAAAAAAAAAATTTGTCTATAATTAATTACCCCTTACTTGAATACTTTAGGACGGGGAAAATGTTATGATTTAATTTGTTGTTAAGAGTTATCCCCCTTGGGATTGACATTCATAATAAAAGCGCCCTCTGTTTCATTTTCCCGCTCGATCCTTTCAAGAGCGTACGTGTATTTTACAGTTAATAAAACCTTTCTAAAAGGCAATTCTTTACTTACTGATACTATTCACTTTTCTGTTTAAACACTTTATACCTCATTTGATTCGCCTTTTATTTCTCTATAATTTTACCTGTTCATATTTTACTTTTAAATGAAATATCCTAGAGTTCACGTCAATTTAAAAAAATAACTTCAAACTGAGGGGGCAAAAAGAAAGTCCACAGCAACAAATTCGCTTAAAACCAGCTTCAATTATCGCCCCTAAATCAGTTTAAAATATCCAGTAGCAAGCAACAAAGCATCTCTAATCGTAATTGTTGTTGTTCCAGTAACATTTAGTCCATATGCAACGACTTTCTCTTAGTAATCGTCAGGAGCTCATTAATCTTCACCTTTCTGGTTTATCCAATCGAGAAATCGGCTGCAGATTGAAATGTAATGCGTAAATGGTATGAAAGACTGTGTAAAAGCACCAGAACACTGGCAGTGTTCGTGATGCCCCTCAATGCCTTTCCAACAAGTGCATGTATTTGGTGACTTCAATGTCCACCACAACCACTGGCTTGGATTTTCTCCTTACACAGACGCAGCTGGTAGCACAACACATAGCTTCTCTATATCTCATTCCCTATCACAGACGGTTAGGTTTCCAACCAGTTTCCCTGACCAGCAAGAACAACACGCATCACTTTTAGATCTGTTTCTGACCACAGTCCTCGATAGTTGCATTACGAATGCCCACAGCCCACTTGGAAATGCTGATCATGTAGTGATAATAGTTGAAATCTCACTAAACTCTAGAGCCAAAACGGAAGAGCCATTACTCAAAACAACGAGATATTATAAAAAGGCTGACTGGAAAGCCATCAGGGATCTCATCAGAGACGCCCCATGGCAAAATATCTTCTCACTTCCTGCTGAACAGTGCGCACATGAGACCACTGAGTGGTTCAAAACAGCAATTGAAGCACATGTTTCCATGCGGAACTTTTATAGCAAGCCCCACTCTACCCAATGGTTTACTTCTACTTGTGCAGCTGCCATCGCGCAAAGGCAGCATGCATACCACAGATTTAAGCGACATAAGTCCAGTTCAAACAGACAGAAGTATATAGAAGCCAGAAGTAACTGTAGGAAAGAAATAGCGACAGCTAAGAGAGAATTTACTGGAAACAGCAAAAAACGCATTAAAGCACAGAAATTAGGAACCCGTGACTTCTGGAAAATCTACAACAGTGTAGTAAATAATGGGCATTCAACAATTCCCCTACTATCCAACAATCATGAGGTGGTTTTCTCAGCAACCATGAAGGCTAACATGCTTGCCAGTCGGTTTGCCTCCACACTAGACCCTGCAAATCACCCCCTTGCTGACTTTCCCTGTGGACAGACGCCACACTAGACGATCTGGAAATCACCCCTGCTCAGGTGCATGCCACCATAAAAAATCTTGACACTTCAAAAGCATGTGGACCTGATCTCACCCCGGCTGTGCTATTAAAAAAGTGCTCCGCCAAAGTAGTGCCGGTTCTCTCCAAACTTTACAACAAATGCCTTAATGAATCTTGCTTTCCTGCCTGCTGGAAAACTGCTTCTGTGGTACCAGTTTTCAAAAATTCTGGTGAAAGAACTGACCCAGTAAATTACCACCCCATTAGCCTCCTTCTACTTTTCGCCAAAATATTTGAGTCTATTATTAACCAAGCTCTAGTCCATCACCTTACACATGCTAAACTTTTGACCAACCAACAAATGGATTTAGGCAAGCTCGTTCCATGGCAGACATCCTAACTGTAATCTCTGAGCGTATATACCATTCACTCGACAAAGCAGGGGAGGGTAGAGCGGTAGCTCTAGATATATTTAAGGCTTTTGACAGGGTATGGCATGAAGATCTTCTCAGGAAAATCAGATCATACGGTATCACTGGAAGAATCTTTAACATAATTAAATCCTTCTTAAATAAGAGAAAAATCCAGGTTGTCATTGATGGTCATACATCTAAACAATAATATGATATAAATGTGGGAGTGCTCCAGGGGGCTATCCTTGGACCTCTATTATTCCTAATATTCATAAATTACCTCCCTGACAAAATTGTCTGTGAGATAGGCATATATGCTGATGACACCACTCTCTACAACCGATATGACAGGAAACCAAATGAACATGTATCTAGAGAAATGGCAAAAACACTAGAGGATGACCTCCGATCTGTAGTGGAATCGAGACAAATATGGATGGGCACATTCAATGCTGCTAAGACTAAACTTGTTTCCTTCAATAACTACAAGAAACCTTCTCTACCACCAATAGCAATGGCCAAAGAATCTTTATCTGAAAGTACATATCTTAAACTGCTCGGCCTAACGTTCACAGGAAACATGAGTTGGAAAAATTACATTGAGCGCATTGCCAGAAATGCTGCGAAAAAGGTAGGTTCTCTCTATCTTGCTAGAAAGCTACTAACACCCGAAAGTATCCTGTACCGCTATAAGGCCACCATTCGCCCATGTATGTTATATTTGGGCTGGTGCATCTGCTACTAGTCTCTCACTCCTATACAAGGTTCAAAAGAGAGTCGCCAACCTAGTAGGTCCTGAACTGTCATCTAAGCTTCAGCCTCTGTCCCATCGACGAAATGTAGCATCCCTCTGCCTGTTTTACATGTATTTTAATGGTGAATGCTCTGACGAACTGCAAGCACTTGTGCCCCCTCGACGTAAGTACCCCCGACAAACCCGACAAGCAGCAAAATCCCGCCCCTTCACAGTTGAGATCCCTAGATGTAAGGGAGCCTTCTACACCACTAGTTTCTTCCCCAGAACCGTTGGATTTGGAATTCCCTTCAGAGTTCCTGCTTCCCAAACTGTACTGACATGCAGAAGTTCAAGTGTAACGTGAACCGACATCTTGCTGTCCAACTCCCCACATAGTACCCCTGTAGCTTATGTCCCTGATAGTAGCCCAATACAGCAAAGTGGCAATGTGCCTTGTTTGGAGTGAAATTGCAATAAAAAAAAAATATGGTCGTACTAGACTTACTTCTAACAGGAAAGACAATGCTATCAAGATCCGCAGCCTAAGAAACAGATTTGAAACGGCTCCCCAAATCCAATAACAATGCAATCTTGTTAAAAAAGTGCTCTCTTTCTACTGTCAAGAACAGATTAAAGGAATTTAATTTGCGAGTATTTGCGAGGATGCAAGCCGATGATTTCTGTAAAGAACAGAAAGTGCCGTCTGGACTTCGTCAGATGCAATGAAGATAATGACTCTTCATATTGGTCAAAAGTGCTTTTTAGCGATGAAAGCAAGTTCAATAGATTAGGAAGTGATCGTAGACAGTACGTCCGTCGGAGGGAAGACAAAGAATTTAATCCTAGGTGCTCAGTATCAATGCTGCACGGTGGTGGAGGTTCAGTTTTGGTGCAGGGCATTATTAGTACCAATGGTCCAGGGCCTATAGTTCGCTTGCAAGGTAAAATTAATTCGTAAAGTACATTAATATGTTGGCTGAGCATTTTCTACCCTACCTTGGTCGGAATTTGGATGATAATCCCATCTTCATGCAGGATAATGCTCCCATTCACACAGCTGACAATGTCAAGAGATTCCTAGAAGAGCATGATATTCCGTGTTTGGATTGGCCTGCACATTCTCCAGACCTCAATCCTATCGAAAACGTATGGCATCACATCAAGCAACAGCTACGCAATGATAAAATTTTAAATTTGGAAGAACTTTGGACAGAAATTAAAGAAAATGTGATGCCCCTTCCCTAGAGTATTGCCGCAGTCTAATTCAAGGAATTCCCATAAGATTGCAGGCTGTCAAATTGCAGAAGGACTATGCTACTAAATAATAACAAGTTCATTGTGTTCCTGTTGTATTTGTGTTGCATTAATGTCCTAAAGTTACATTTAAATAACAATTTTCCATTGTGCGCACTCTCTTTTTGCCTCCTCAATTTAAAGTTATTTTTTTAAATTGATCTGAATACTAGAATATTTCGATTAAAAGTCAAATATGAACAGGTAAAATCATAGAAGAATAAAAGGCCAATCAAATGAGGTATAGATTGTTAAAACAGTTACATTAACTTTAGCTTAAATTTACAGTTTTTGAAAAAATTACAAGTGCGGACTTTCTTTTTGCCGCCTGTGTAACTTTTCCTTTTGAATTCATTCTTGTTTTTCTTTTATGGAATGTTGAATCAGTTCAGTTTCAGTATAAATTAGCCTGGGTGCCCGGCGTTGCCCGGGTGTTTGGACGTGTGTGTTGAGCAAAAAAAAAATGTGATAATTGGCATGTAGGCTCGAACTTGTACCGCGAAGGAGGAAAAAATGTGGAAAAAAGTGACGTCTTTGCTGTTGCACCCATCGCCAACCGGAAGTGACGAATGTTTAAATTAAAGCTAGTCAATCAAAAAGAGGGGATGACTTTGGAAAATATCGACGAAAAAGGCAACCCCTCCCTGTAGAAAATGCACAGTTGATGGTGAGGAATTAAAGTTTTCAGTCAATTATTCGCTATTTGTCGTCCGAAGGATTGGGCTTCAAAACGATACCGATCTTGTGAAAATTCGTCGCCTCTGTCGAAAGTTTTAGACATACATACATACATACATACATACATACATACATACATTTAAACAGACGGGTGAGATTTATATTATAGATAATATTTTTCTCATTTTCAATGTGCTTTTTAAGTTTTCATTTTCCCTTAATAAAAAAGATTTTTATTTATAATTGACAGTTTTTTATTTATCATTTGTTCGACAAATCTTGCTGTGCTTGTACCTAAGGCATGACGTCATTTTTCAGTGACTAGGACTGTTTTACGCCGGTCGTAGTTCAACTACAAACAGCAATACGATTCAATGGAGTCATGTGCGCATATTGATGTAGTTTTCATAACATAAATCCTTTAAGACACATATGTGCGTCTCTATTTGCATAAATGGCCACATGTTTGTGCAAACATAGCGTCAGGTCTTGCAGGTAAGTAAAAGCAAATATAATTTAATACGGAGATTTAAGTAGAACATTCTTATAAAGAGCCAAAACAGAGAGACGGAATCTTAGCACCGACTGCAGACATAATGTCGGAAGAATAAAAACAACTGGCTCTTGTGGCAGCACGCGAAGTTGGGTGAGGGAAGGAGCGACTGTGTTGTTCTCCCTAAATAGGGACCGACTTTGACAGCCAGTCTCCATCCACATACCTAAGTCCATCCACTATTCCATTCCGACTTCCCGGTGAATACCTTAAGTCTCCAGGGTGCATTTTGGCTCACCCAACCCCCATAAGACAATAGCTGGCATCTTTGGTGTTCGGAAAGTTGCCATGAGGACAAAGACATGCCACTTGTCTTTGGAATCAGTCGAGCAATTCCGTTTTATATCCCCAAGAATTTAGGCAGCTTTAAACTATGTGTGCAAAGCCATTTAGCTTTATAATCGGAGATATTTGAGTTCGTGTTTATTTATATAACATATACATATACACAACACACACACACACACACACACACACACACACACACACACATATATATATATATATATACGTACATGTATATATATACGCATATATTTATAAATATATATACATAGATATAATATATTATATACGTACACACGCACACACACACATGTATATATATTATTTAGGAATTGCTTTTCAGTATTTACTTTAACAGTGTTAAATACATAAGTAGATTTGAAAATATATATGGCAATTAAGCCACATAGAATTGTCCGCATTTTATCCTTTTGAGAATTCGTCAGACTATTGCACTAGACTGACGAATCCTCATGGAGAAACGCTGAAAATTCTCTGTAAGTTAATTGCCATATATATTTTCAAATATTATTTTAGATGTATACACATGCGTAAATAAATGTATATATATATATATATATATATATATATATATATATATATACACATACACATACCTATATATACATACCTATACTTTATATATGTGTGTATATATATATATATATATATATATATATATATATATATATATATATATATACATACCTATACTTTATATATGTATATAAATATATATACACATAACTATACTGTATATATGTATATACACGCACATACACACATATATATATGTACACATACTAAATATATATATATATATATATATATATATGTACATGTACTTTATATATATACATACATATACTTTATATATATATATCTTTTTACAAAGCAATCACAACTTATCAAGGTCCAAAGGCCACTCGAGGATAAAGGTTAAAGAGTATACAGTGGGCAAAAGGACAATATCATAGTAACCGTTAGAAGTGTAAATTTGGCAAAGGGGAATGGCTCATCAAGAACTTGTTTACATTGGACTTGAAGACGACCATATTGTAGTCAGCTGGAAAGCATGTAAACAGAAGAGAGTTCCGCAGATGTGCAGTTCTTAGAAAGAAGCTTTGTTCATGGAATTTACTTTTAGGTTTAGGCATAGATAAAGAGTGGGGGAAATTATTGATAGCGTTTACAGCTAAACGAGTGTTTCTTATGAACGTTTGGCAAGGGGGGACCATAGATTTGAGCTCAGACGAGTACTTGCCATGAAAATAACGATAAAACAGATATAGGCTCGCAACGTCTCTTCTGTGAGAAAGCGGTTGCAGGGAAGAGAAAAGGGCATCCCCCACTAGGCTATAAAGTCTATTCTGAACTCTGTCAAGGCAGGATAAGGCTTCCTAGCAGCTCCTGCCCAGCCGTGACAGCAATACTCCATCCTTGGACGTACCTGGCTCTCATATAGGTAGAGAATTGCATCAGCAGGTAGATATCTACTGGATCAATAGAAGGATCCCATCATTTTTCCAGCGGCTTTGGCAACAGATTTGATGTACGTAATTTTAGATCAGAAGTAAAGGTATATATATAAAGTATGAACTTAAATTATCATACATATAAATATGCATAAACGTACAATGTATATATTATACGAAGGTCGTTCCAAAAGTAAGACATTTTTTTTTAATCAAAAATTAAAACGATTAAGAACTATGAAGACAGGAATGGTACTATTAAAAGTCCGAACACGCTTTTTCACTCACATCTCCACCTTGAAATCGACGAATCCATCTCCTAACTGTATTGATATCAATTGCATCAGCTTCATAAATGTTCAACAGGAACCAGTGAATATTGATTTGTTCAAATTTTTTTCTTCTGTATGAAGGAATTTAACGACGTATGTCCATGACTGGGATTGTATTCTTGGAGTCTCACACTGTCAATATCCGCAACAAAGAGATGCAAATTTTAATAACCAAAAAAAAAAAACGTATCGGATTTTGCACTTAAACAAATGTAATACAAATATCCCTATATATACTAAAATAAATGGGAAAATGAAATAAAAGTTGGCGATATTGTATTAATAAAACTTTATAACTAAATCAAGACTCTTCTGGATGTTTGGCAAAGTATTGAAAAAGTGTAATAGGGTTTGACAATAAAATACGAGCTGTCAAACTTAAGCAAGACAATGGGGTAATAGAGTATCACGCCATTTCTAACCTCTATCCAATGGAAAGATCCTGTCCCCAAAGTAATCTTCAAATGGACGTATCTACCAATAAGGCTGTCGAGAATGATTCTGGTGAAGAACCTAAAGATAAAGCACCTCAAATAGCAAAGAATAATGATAGTAGTATTAAAAAAGGAGGTGTCTGTTCAACCCGGAACTAACATAAACGCAAAATGCTAAATTACATCAAATGATGAAGGATAACATTTATTATCTATAATCAGTAATTAGTACTGAATTATATATAAATACCTTTTTTACTAATAAAAGCAAAAACACTTTGGACTGTTACTAAAACATAACCTTCTATATGGTAAAAAAGTAATGGTGAATACTGTCTATATGGAAAAGGTTTTTTTTTTACACAGGCATCACCATATTATCAAGGCAAAGAGGCCACTCGAGGATAAGGGTTAAAGTGTGCCCAATAGAAATTGCACAATATAGTAATGGAAATTCGGTAAATTTGTTAACTTATATGGAACGGCTCATCAAGAACTTGTTTACGTTAGACTTGAAGACAACCATATTGTAGTCAGCCGGAAAGCAGGAAAACGGAAGACAATTCCACAGGCGTGCAGTTCTAAAAAAGAAGCTTTGTTCATGGAATCTACGTTTACGTTCGTAAAATTATGAGGCAAAGCCTAATTTTAGTTATATCCATTGCTTCAATATACTTTTACTTTTATTAAAATATAACGCAATATTTCTAAGTAATAATTATTAAAGTAAGTCCACAATTTAAAGTAAATCTTTCTAAATACGAAAATTAGATTCATAAACTAAAAAATGAATTTAACTGTTCTGATAAAGTAAATGACTTTAATGTAATTGGAACACGTGTATTCCAATCTTCATGAGGGTGTCTGTTGGAAATTTTCTTAATTGTGTGTAGGGAAACGTGCGACTTACCTAATTAGCACGTGTGCATAATTCAACGGGTCGGTCGTGGAATGAAATGAATGAAGAAAAAAGAAACAAAAATGGCTGCCTTATCTCTTTATATGCCTGCAATGGGACCACCCGATATGCAAATGAGATGCTCCTTGTTGGAGATAAAAGAGGGTTGATTTTTTAGAGGGACGTTCATTTTGAAGTTGGATTTCAAAGAAATAAGTTGAATTAGCAGAAGTACGTTGGGAGTTGAGAGAAAGTGCGTTACGTGTACAGAAGTTTGGAAGTTTGGACAAAAGTGTTTACCTTACCCAGTAAATTATTGGTGTGACGGGCGGAAGAAATAACACTCAAGTTATTGAATTATATTGTGCTTGGTAATTTGCATATGTGAGTTGATTGTAATTTATGTACAGTTTACTTAAGAGTAATTATCGCAAATAAAAAATAACTTTCAAATGAAGGAATGAAGGAACTCTCATATCCGGGGAGGAAAATAATTCACCTCACCTCTACTACTAAACAGACTTACTTAACCAGAGGAACGTCTTCCAAAACAGCCGTTTTGGGAAACCTACACCGGAACTGATTAAGTGCATCTTTATTGTTTATTTTTTTTTACTACCCTTTATCCAAAAGATGATTGTTCTCAAAACAAATCGTTGCCTTTACTGTATAAGTCAGAGAGTAACCTTCAAATAATTCCTATCAGGGGATGATGAGGATCTGGCTTCAAACTAAAAACGATCGTTTATTTTAACTGCGTTATGCGTCGCAAGACACGAGAGTTCCAAAGTCTAAGTACATAAAATTGTACAGGTTTTGTTCAATTTCTTCAAAGTTATTGTCTCAATCCAACTTTCTACGCTCAATTTTTAAGTACAATTTCTAATTACTAGGAAAAATGTCCTGAATTACCCGAGAAGTTAATTCTTCGTTAATGGATAATTGTTTGGAGATTGTTTGCTATTTTAATGAAAAGATATAAAGTGTAATTAAAGGTGGGTGGAACAACATAAGTTTTCTTTTCTTTCTTTTTAGAAATCAGATTATTCCAGCGATATAAACTTTTAATTGAAAATTTTATAATGGCTTTACCAGTTGACTGAGTGATAAATGAACTCACACGCAAATGTCAAAGTTGAAAGATAAACTAACACTGTGGGCATCAAGAAAACAACTTTTACAAATTTGCAAAAAGTAGTTATTCCATTGACAAAAGTAGAGACAAATGTAACGTTGTCCAGGAACAACACGTTGTAGCCTCAGTCGCAAAGCAAACAAAGAATAGAAAAGAACTTCAACTCGATTTTTCTGTTGAGCAGCAACATTTATTTCCTTATTCTCGTGTTACTGCTGTGACGTTCCTCACGTGATCGTCTTCTCGAAAGTGCTCTCGAACGTCATTCACGCCTCTATCGTAATCTCGAACGTTATTCTTGTCTCTAACGTGATCTCCTTTTAAAGTCTTTATTTTCCTTATCGATGATGTCATTTTGCATGCATTTGCACATGCGTGTCTTCTCTATGTTAAATAAGGCTCCAGGATCATATAACGTTTGCCGATCAAACGCCTTGTGATATATAGTGATAAGTAGTAAGATTGTACATCTAAAATTAAAGAATAGGTTTAAGGCTCCAAAAATTCAAACTATAATTTCCTGCAAGAACCTGCGGCATAATAGATGAAATATTAGTTAAAATTAATTTTAAAGTGTTACTCTTCTCGACGTTGATTTTTCGAACATAATCCTTTACTTTTATCCCCTATGACCCGTGGTGTAATGGATAAAGTACTAAGCAAATTTGAGTTCTAAGTGACAGTCCTTTGGTGGTTAAAGGTTCAATCCTCAGTGTGAAGATCCTAAGAATACACCAGTGATTTAATTAAGACTTCTAACCGGTCAGGTCCGACGGGAACAAGAGCATGTTACTTCTGTGGATCGAATAAAGAATTCCATTCAAAGTTCCCTATTCCCGAGTTTGACAGAAAAATTCCCGAGTTTGACAGAAAAATTCCTGAGTTTGACAGAAACACCGGCAAAAACATTGTGAGAATAGAAATCACAACAGTAATCCAAATAATCTTAAAAAATCTGCATATTGTGGCTACAATTTGGCAATCAAGTCAGCAAGTGGGTCATTGACTTCACATGTAAATTCATAAAGTTTCATATAAGATAAAAACTTATTTTTTATTTTTAGAGCTGGGTTTGTTAGTCAGAGAATCATTGTAATTTTCTCCCATTAATAACGATAGTCGCAGTGGTCAGTATCATATACGCCTGTTATAGATATGTTCAGTTAGCCATAAGAAACTTGTATATCTAGGCCACATTCGACTCAATTGGTAGCCAGTGAGGACATGTTGTCCACTGAATTAAGATCTAAGATTCAGACAGGTGTAGTTTACTTGCATAACATGCGAATTTCAGGTTGAGACGATTTATTAGTTCATTCAAAGTCAACTAACTTTGTTAAAGAATAAAACGTTATTTTTATAATTAGATTTGTTAGTCGAAAATAATGTTAATTGTTTCAACAGTGATATTCTCTATTTACTGGCCTCTCTACAAAGGCAGGGTTAGACTGGAATCCTGGGTGTGCCAAGTTCGAGTCCCGTTTGTTCCAGAGAAACACTTGATTTTGAGTCTTACATTCTGAAGATAATGAAAAATAAAATATCTGCTCCCAACACCCATCTTTTCCATACTGCCAAACAATTTCTTTCATGCATCCCAATCAACACTTCCCTCTGCATATTAGAGATAATTCCTTTATATAAAAACCCTAACTCGGCGAGGGGTTTTTATCCTCGGCCTACGAAGTCAACAGTGATTAGACCATTCATGTAATGATCTGGTCCCTGTTGATTTTGCGATAGGATGTTAGTTTTGTGCAGTTCTAGGTGGTCCACTCTCCCAGGTTTTACTTTCTCTCTTTGAGAAGGGGTTAGTTTATTGCTAATCGCCTGAGGGGCCTTGATCCTCGGCATTATCAATGTCGACAGAACTGTACAGTCACTTTTTGCAGGTCAGAATGCTCCTCCTTGGAAGTGTTGACTTTTAAATCCCACTTTTCGACCCTGCTCTCACAATTCTTGCAGTGGGAAAGAACTAAATACTCTTTACCGAGTCTTTTCTGATAATAGTTGTCTAGTCTGTTGACTCCGTCCAACAATTACATATTTCTGGTTAATTTATCTATTTCAATCAATTTGTTTTCATTTTAGTAATTTAGACAATTTCAAGTCATTTACATATGTTTAAGATAAAGCAGAGTTTCTTATCTAATAAGCCCTGCATTGTCTAGAAACCTCAATCCCTTGTCTCATTAGTGCAATGTTGCACCCCTCTGCGTGTTTTACAAGTGCTTCTGCAGGATGTATTCTGATAAACTTACTGCACTTGTACCACTTCAACGTAGGTATCACCGACCAACTCGACTAGCAGAACAATTCCTCCTACCTTCACTGTAAAGGGTGTCAGATGCCGGGAAACTTTCTACTGTATTATCTTATTTCCTTGAGCCGCTTGTGTTTGGACTTCCCTATCTACCACCTATTCCTCTGTCTGAACGAACATAAAAAAATTAAATATAATGTGAACAAACTGTAATGTACGGACTAACTTAAGAAGGAACAAGCAGAATATTATTATTTACCCACCAGAAGTAGTCACACAGGCCATCATCAAAGATTTCTCTTTGAGAACAACTTGTGGTGTTTCCTGGAGTATCAGGGACAACTAGTTTTCCTAGGTTTTTAGTACTCACCACCTATTTCGATAAACTTTGTAGATGAACTTGTGTTATTGCAACAGCCTTTTACCATTGATTTCTCGTTGGCAGCGATTATTGGTCTTTGCTGGAATTCGAATGGCAAGAAGTCTCCCCAAGATCTCAGTCCTCTTTGCACTCATCCAGCGGATGTTTGGCTCGTGCTTTCTCTCTTTGGTCTTTCCATCCATCTTGATCCTCTTCACTTATTTGGTGTGGTACTAGTTTATGATGACATACACACACACAAAAGGGGGATATACCGTTTCAGTTTTCATTGTTCCTTGTGATGTTCCTTTGCGTTTTACATCTGCAGCCGTTTCTGAGTCCAGTTTGTGTCTGTAGTTCATGTGTGTTAGTCTCCACGTTCAATTTTTTTCCTTAATATTTCTTCAGTTTTCATTATTGTTTTATCTTCTCAGCCATCCTTCTGATTCCAATTTCTCCCATTCTTTTTTCAAAGTTTTTAGCTCCAACTATTAGTGGTGTTATCTTGACTTTCTTTATTTTCCAGATCCCCTTGAGCTCTCTGGCCAGTTCAGTGTATTGCCATCATCATCATCATCATCATCATTATTATTATTATTATTATTATTATTATTATTATTATTATTATTATTATTATTAGTTTTAACAGTGTTTGGTATATTTAACATTCGAAGTAGCGTAACCAGGCTGTATCAAAAGAGGAAAGACGGTGGAAGAGGATTGAAAAGTGTAAAAGATTGTGTTAGAATCGAGGAGATGTCGTTGAAGGAGCATGTGGTTAGAAGTGAGAAGTGGATGCTTAAGGTTGTGGCCAATGAAGAGGAGGTATGTGAGACCAAGACTGATTATGTGAAACGTATGGATAGAGAAAGGGCAGAGAAACTGGCTAGGAAGAAAATGCATGGAAGGTTCTTCCAGGATATAGCAGAAGTGGCTGATGAAAGATCATGGCAATGGCTTATAGCTAGGTATCTTTCTAAGAGTATTGAAGCTTTTGTTTGTGCAGTACAAGAGCAGGCATTAGGAACACGATTGTTAAAAAAAATGGTACTAGGTGAGGAAGTTGCTGCAGAATGCCTGATTTGTGGTAAGACCTCAGAGTCAATTGCGCACCTTGCAGCAGGGTGTAGTGGACTGGCCCAGAGAGAGAGAGAGAGAGAGAGAGAGAGAGAGAGAGAGAGAGAGAGAGAGAGAGTACCGCAAAAGACATGATCGCATGGGACTCCAGATATATTGGGAGGTGTGTAAGAGGGTTGGGGTGAAGTGTGCTGGAAAATGGTTTGAGGAGGTGGCTGATGAAGTGAGAACAAGTGAGGATGGCAAGGTAGAGGTATGGTGGGAAAAAAGTGCCATGGTTAGGGTTAGCAAGCAATTGGAACATAATCGTCCGGATTTGGTCGTCATTGACAAGGTCTCAAAAAAACTGGCAGATTGTAGACTGGGACAGGAATGTTAGAGAGAATGAGAATGAGAAGTGGAGCAATTATGCTCCATTGTCCTTGGAGATAAGGTGTATACACGGGATTAAAACACAAATAATCCCGGTCGTAGTTGGTACTCTAGGAGTAGTATCAAGTCATCTGGAAGGACAATTGAAAAAACTACAAATCCCCGATGTTTTAGGAGGCCTACAGACCTCTGCAATTTTAGGTACCACCAACATCCTTAGGAAAACCCTTGATCTTTGAAGCTCCTGGTTTGAAGCCGAGATTAAGGGAAATCCTCTGGAAATGAATTCTATCCCTTTCCAGAGAGACGTTGATAAATGAAATCAGAATTTTATTATTATATTATTATTATTATTATTATTATTATTATTATTATTGTATATTTATTTGTATTGTTACAATAACAGAAGCCTGTTCTTGTAAGTGAGTAAATATGAAATAGGATAGTCAAGGATTCGAACTTGCGAAGGTAGATTTGGAATTGAGAATTTCAATCATAAGTTAAAATGAATACAGAATGTTATTGAAAATAAGGAATGTGGAATCGCAATTATTTAGCTCACACAAAATAGTTAGATATCTGTTTATTGAAAAAGGAATGTAATGATGAAATTTGTTTCTGTGAAAATTAAAATAAGGAATTTAATCGTCAATTGAAATTGTAAACATATTTTGTAAAGAGGTTACTCGAAAAATAGTTTACTGAACTCGTGGGGTCATGTCAGTGTGGGATGTTTTGCAACGTGACGCATGTCAAGGCAACGTGCTCGATGAGCACATGTTTAATCATGTGAGAGGTGACAAGTTCTCAATATAGGTAGAGTTTTAGATGCAGTCTGGGAGAAAGAAGGAAGAAGAGCCCAGAGAGAGAGAGAGAGAGAGAGAGAGAGAGAGAGAGAGAGAGAGAGAGAAAGAAAGGTCACAAACAGCTGCTGACACCAAACCTTGGAAGCGAAGGTTAAAGAAAAGCCATGTAAAGAAACTTTGAATTCCTCAAACGAAATCAGGACCGGTCATGAAATAAAGGACGTCATCATGTGTTTTTGTATCTGCGTCGTCGTATTGTTATTCAACAGAAAAGGTATTGTCCATTTTTGTTATAAGAACCTTGATAAAATCATCATCTAAAAAAAATATGTGTTAGAAAGTATATGTGTCAAAGTATAAATGTTATAGAAACACTCCCGTTCACAGAACTATCAAAATTATAAATGCCAAATTCTCGGTCTATCTATATATCAAATCTCCTCTCATTATGTATTACATGCCGTTGGCTATTGTAGTAACATGTACACTGTCTATTATATATATATATATACAGAACTGCCCCTCTCATTATATATACATGTTTAAGACTCTATCTCAAAAACATGAACAACAACAAATATATAAATTGTCTTACAAAAAGAACACTAAATAAGAACTCACGTAACATACGCGCGTATTTGGTACCCTTTAAAATACCACCAATTACATAACAGTATCTGAAAGATAATGTTATTTCAAGAAAATTCCCATTCTAAAATATTTCGTGATATCATAAATTTTATATATGACAGCAGTTAATCAAGTTTGCACAATCTAATAGGCATCAACAAATAACGCAATTAATTGTTATACTGTCGTAAGATATATGTTGTTTCTTTACAGCTCATATATTAAACATATATTCTAATCATATCCATTATTAGAACGAAAGGCCAAGACCAAAACTAATGTTAACACATCTATTCCAGTTAACAATTATAGAAAGACAAGCAACGTAAACGTATTTCAGTGAGAAAAAGTGTGTGCTTGCTTGCGTTCGTGCGTGCGATATCTGTTCACTTTTAGTGCTGAGGAAATAAAATTAAATTTTTATTATATTTTGTATAATTTTATATAAATAAAATATAATTTTAATAGAGTTACACTTGCTCATCTACAAAAGATAATCGTTATGAGTAGTTGAGACCGCATAAAGCGTGACTCACTATAAAATAGTCTGAACTACAAAAAGTAATGAAAATAAAGTGTTGACAATCCCTCGTGAAATGCTATGTGATATGAACATGGAATTATAATCAATTAATAGTTATTAATGAAATGTCTAGAATGGAGATATCTATTGAGGATGTTTGAATGTTTCAGTTTTCAATGATTATGAATATTGTAATTTTATTCCCGTGAGTGAAGTACAGAGAGTAATGTAACAAACATTAACAAGACAACTAATAGTTATTCCCTTGTTAGAATATAAGTTATATTTTGCTTTTGCACATGCTCTTTTTCTCAATTTAAATTATGTATACTTAATAATGTAATACCCAAAGGAGGAGTTTAGATTGGTGGTCATAAGAACGTAGTTTCTGCAGCAAATATCACTTCATGAAACTATCTCCATTGTCATGACTTGGGTTCGTGACTAAAAGCAGTATATGTTTTTGCCTCAAACAATGGCGTTGTCAGTAATAGGTTCCATTGTATTAGTGAGCATAATAGTGGACGAAATAAGATGAGTTCGTCTTCAATTCCAACCAGCAAGCAGGTTCAAACTTTTCATAAAAGAGATCTTTCTTCTGAGGCAAATGCTTTAAAATCGTTTTTGCCACAAACTTATTAAAATCCTTTTTTTTTCTTTTTACAAAAGCATCACCACTTATCAAGGCAATGAGGCAACACGAGGATAAAGGTTAAACAGTGTACAGTAGAAAATTGGACAATAAAGTAATCGTTAGTAATGGAAAGTCGGTAAATTTGTTAACTTATATGGAACGGCTCATCAAAAACTTGTTTGCGTTAGACTTGAAGACAGCCATATTGTAGTCAGCTGGAAAGCAGGAAAACGGAAGACAATTCGATAGGCGTGCAGTTATAAGAAAGAAGCTTTGTTCATGGAATCTATGTTTAGGTTTAGGCACAGATAACGAGTAGGGGAAATTATTGATAGTATTTTCTGCTAGACGGGTGCTTCTTGTGAAAGTTTGGTGAGGGGGAACCATAGATTGCAGCTCAGTCGAGCATTTGCCATGAAAATAACGATAAAGCAGAGACAAACTCGCAACATCTCTTCTGTGAGAAAGAGGTTGTGGGGAAGAGAAAAGGACATCCCTTACGAGGCTACAAAGTCTATTTTAAACCCTATCAAGGCAGGATAAGTCCTTTCTAGAAGCTCCAGCCCAGATTTAAAAAATCCTTTTTAAATGTAACACGTGATTTGACAGTGATTTGATCCGTGATTTGATCCGTGATTTAGGATAATCTATCAGATACCTACTCTACCTTTAAAATAGGAAAATTTATTACTGGGAGGACCTCGGTCCATATTTTCATAAGAGCCCTATGAGAGAGGTTTCTTAATACTGTCTGGTCCCTTTTGCACAGAATCAAATGATTTCGAGAAACTTCACGATTTAAAATATCTTTCAATGTCGTGAATTTTATATATGACAACGGTTGCATAATCAAGTTTCCACATAAAAACTCTCAGAATGCAGTTTTACCAAAATATAAGAATCCAAGATGAAGTAAATAAAATACATCTTTTGAGTTAAAAATATTATTTTTAAAAAAGCTACAAATATTAAAAGAAAAGGAAATGATATAAATTTTCTATTTGTCTATCAAACAGTTATCCATTATGAATACAAGGTTGAAAAAGAGATCCACAAAAATTGTAATATTGTAATATCAATATAAAATCATGAGGAAAACAAAAGAAGAATATAAAAAGATATGTTTCTCCTTGATCTTTTAATTTCTAGAGATTTCTTTAACTATAATTTTTTCCTGTGAACCATAATTCACCAAATTCTATGTATACTCATTCTCTTTAGTTGTCATGCCTTTTTTGGAAGAAATTTCTTTGAGATTTTTTTAGACTTTTCCTCCCACCAATTACAGATCGTTTCAGTAAAAAAAAATGGTTTCAAGAAAACAACTGACCACATATCTATGATTAAAGATGCCACCATAATCCTCTTTTTCATCTTTCCTTTGCTCTTTTTCTCAACGACTTCTCCCTCTTCCATGACCTCCCTCTGCAGACCACTGCCACCTCCTTATCGCTCCTACGATATCCTCAGGATGTTGTTTATGGTCACGATTACCAAGAATTTCCTCAAGCAAACATAATCCGCTACATTTTGCAATATGCATGAGGCTGAAAACTTTAGTCACTGATGTAGGTTATCATTATGTCCAAGGCTGTAAATAATCCACAAAAGTTCAATGATTTGACTTTTTCGATACAGCGTTGGAATTTACGAGGGAAACGAAATGAGACAAGATTTGGGATTCAACAACAAAATATCCGAAAATAAAACAGATAAACAAATAGCTTACTTTTATAGGATATGCTTTGATTCTTCTCCTTCATATATATATATATATATATATATATATATATATATATATATATATACTAGACTACCCATGACCCGTTGGGTCAGTATGTTATATTAGCTATGGAATTCATGTATGAGCGTGACACTTGTGACGTACAGAAAATAGATTTTTTTTGATATAACAGAAACATTTTTATGAAAGTATATTAAAATGAAAAACCACGGACTGATCACTTCAACATGAAAAAAAAATCCTCCCTATTCGTGTAAAGTTACCTATTTTTCCGAATAATCGCTCAAAAATCGAAAATTAAACATGATTTTCCTACGAATCGAACGCCGACGAAAGTCATTTAGCAGCAAAAACGCACATGAACCTACCGATGAGAAATATAAGAATAAAAAACCCATATTGGAATCCTTCAACCAAGTTATAGAAACTTAAAATCTAAAAAAAAAATAATTAATAAAACCTGAAGCAAAAAAATAAAGCCTAAATAAATAAAATAAAACTAATATTGAAACAGATTAGAAAATATGTCAACAAATTCACCGTTCTCACACAACTATTTTGTATCTAGAAATGTAAACAAAAAATAAAAAAAAGAAGGAAGGAAGGAAGGAAAAGGGACGGATAGACAGTAGTAGTAGTCGTCTTGGATTTACTACAATTGTTCGTATGTTTGTCAACGGGTTAAAGTTGTTTAGCTATAAGAAAATAACGACAGTATAGCTGTAATAAAGAATAATTGCAAAACACCCCCATTCTTCCCTTGTTAAAAAATAATTTCGAAATAATAACATTAATATTTCAGTGCACAGGTCAAAATCTGCAAAAGAAGCGATTTGTGTTTATTTGTTTATGTTGTTATGGGTTAATGTTAATGCGCGCATGCGCAACCGGATGCCGTAAAGCGGAAAGTGGGTTACATCACTCGTTACAAGGTCATTTGTGTTTTATAATTATATATATATATGTGTGTGTGTGTGTGTGTGTGTGTGTGTGTTTGTGTGTGTGTGTGTGTGTGTGTGTGTTGCTGTTAGAGTTTCAATTGTAGCTTGAAACGCTTGCTTATCTAGTCTCAAGGAAGAGCTGTGACACAGTGAAATAGTCTGTGAATGACTTTATGTCCTATTTCGCTGATAGAGTTCTTGTAAGAAAATGATCAACTGTCACAAACTACTAAGATATTGCTCATTGGATACAAAAAATTAAAGCTCTCCGGCAATTTATAATGTTTACACCGAGTATACATTGCGATTTTACTCACATTTAACAGATGACAAGTCAGATGATAGCGTAGGGATTAGAAGCACCAACTGTCAGTTCAACGGTCGAGTTTGAATCCTGGTTTGAGGCACTTGCTTGTCTAAACAAACTGAAGAGCTGTGATACAGCGAAATAGTCTGCCTGTGAATGAATAATATAGTCATATAAATATAGTCAGTCAGACTGTTTCGCCGTGTTGTAACATATAATGTTATAGCAGTTTAGATTAACATGATACATTAAATTTCAAATTGAAGGAACGAACCCAGACAAAACATTCTGGGTTTGGTTGAATTTTTATTATAAACGTCTCACTGGCTTTTCTCATATTTTTTTAACAGTGGGTCTTTTATAAGACTTGCTTTCTGGGAAAAATTTACTGCTGTTATTTTGTGTTTTCTTTTAAATATATTAATTACTCATTCTTTCAGTTATTTAATTGATGAGTGTTTGCCAGGAAAAAATTTTTAAAAAAAGTCTATAACAATAATAATTAAGAAAATAAAAATATAAATATAAAAACAAAGCAAGTGAGTAGTTTAAAATTAAAACTCAAGAAAACCCAGTATTTTCGTCTAGGCCTACTCCTACAACTTGAGACCCCATGTTGATCTGAATGTCTGTAATATCATAAATATTCCACTCATTATTATTAAACTAGCTGTATCCGGCCACGCGTTGCTGTGGCTTAGTGGAAATAGAAAAAAAACTGCTGGGGGGGGGGTTAAGGAAATACCCCCCCCCCTTGAAATCCTCACAGGACATGTGGTTTTTCTTTTATCAGGTTAATCACATCAATTAGAAACCTAACATTCAGGAATTTAAAAAAAAGAAAGTTTTTTAAAAATATTATTTTTATGATTTTTATCGTTGAGTTTGATGGGTTTCTTTTTTTTGTTTTTTTTTGTTTTTTTGGTAAATATGACAACAGAATACCCTGGCCCAATCACGGCAAAAAAATACTTACAAGCTGGAGCTGAAAATGAAATGAAACGTCAATTATTTATTTATTTATTTGTTTAACCTTTTTATTTTTATTGTTTATTTTTAACTGTCCTTTATTTAGGCACACATTTATCAGGAAAGAACGAATTACTATTTCGTTATCCTTCTTATTAAATGAAATTGTTATTTCTAGTATTTTTTCCATACTTGAATTACTATTTCTAGTTCTCCTGACTCTTGTGTCTCTCAATTTTTAGTCCGCTAAAATTTTAACCACGTGATTACGGTCTAACGACAATAAAGCAAACCATTCATGTAATTGTCGCTTGTTGTGGATTTAGCTGAATGCAGTTGGCGTTTTTTTTTTTTAAAGTTATCTGTAGTTTCACGTAACAATTTAATAAGCAAAAAAAAAAAAAAAAAGAATCTTTGAATGTATATATAGGGGTTTTATTATACATATTCTAGGTTGGGGGAAGTGGATTGACCAGCGAAATGAAGGACCGTTTGAATAAATGCACAATGATTTTAATTTGTAATTATCAAAAAAAAAAAAAAAAAAATCCTGCATAACTTGTGGAGGCTGCTGTTTAAAGTTTTTTTTTTTTCCAAAAATGGAACAGAAATTTAAATTTCATTCCGTTTTAATTTTTAATTTTTTAGTGTGCTCCCCCAAAACGAAAGTAATCGAAAGTTTTACATTCAACAGCCGTTCTTTTTATATATATATATATATATATATATATATATATATATATATATATATATATAGTTATAAAGCGAAAGATTTATTTTTGCTATAAAATGAACTTCTATAAGCAAAAACGAAATAATTTAATTTGTAAGCAGAAAAAGTAAATTTGGTATACCTTTGTGGTAATTTTTGTGCATAAGTCCAACTCGCCGATCACATGAAATGTCGACTTTTATATGTTTTCAGATATGCATACAACGAATAAATATTCCAACCTCCCCTTATTAAGAACGTTTTTCTCAATAGACACCTCAATCCTCCCATGTAAAGAACAACTATCTGAATAGACACCTCCAACCTTATCAGCATACCCCCAACCCCAAGAAAGATGATATGTCGAATGTGAACGATGAGTTGGACGTAATGTAAAAATGTACCGAATGTAAAACGGAACGAAATGTAAATTTTCGTTTCATTTTTAAAACAAGTGTAAAACGGAGCATTCTCCGCAAGTTTTACTAAAAAATCATTTTATTTTCAGTTATTCTGTACTTTCACCTAACAATGCAATAAAACTTTAATTTAACATGAAAACACTATAATGAAAAATAGCATGCTAATATAAGTGCATACCGTCTTTGAAACAGTAAATATAATAATATGTTCGTTTTCGGGACAAGACTGTAAGCGTAGTATCTGTTCCGATGCTGCACGTTCATAAGGCAAACACACACGCACACGAAGAAGCAGAAGTTTCTTTACGAACGGATACATGGAATCCTATCCTAATTAAATGCAACGAAACTTCTTTCGTATATTTATCATTTATTTATTTTTTCTATTAACTGCAATACTTGGTGTCAACAAATTTACCGTAAAAAATAAAATCAAATCTAAACATCTAAAAAAAAAATAAATGGAGATTATTCGTTTCATTGCGATATATAAAAAAACAAGTCTGTCTGTCTGTCTGTCTGTCTGTCTGTCTGTCTGTCTGTCTGTCTCTCTCTCTCTCTCTCTCTCTCTCTCTCTCTCTCTCTCTCTCTGTCGATACGATAGGGATCGGAAATGTAAATAAACTGAGTCCGTGTTTAGAAAAAAAAGAGGGGAAATGTATAATTAAACGGAAAGTATGTAAATCTAAATATTCCCAGAAAAATAG
This sequence comes from Euprymna scolopes, assembly GCF_053919585.1. Taxonomy (NCBI): domain Eukaryota; kingdom Metazoa; phylum Mollusca; class Cephalopoda; order Sepiida; family Sepiolidae; genus Euprymna; species Euprymna scolopes. Next base: position 171,764,819 of record NC_136484.1, on the reverse strand, counting down.
AAAAGAACAAAGCAAACTTCTGGACGGCAATAGTTTGCTATAATGTAAATATATGACTGTATATGGGTAATAGTTGACATTAAGGTGCCGTAGTGTTCATTAAGTAAAGGGAATATAATAATTCCAATAATCTAAGAATATCGGAAAGCCAATCACAACATGAGGATCAAGTCCGTTGAGACGTTAGTATTTTTAGTGCAGAAAAGGGAAGTGAAATGCTATATGTAATTGGGAATACATCAATTACGTTGGAAGGGGTGTAAATCAAAGTTGCCTGTAAGTATAAATACGCGGTGTAAGTGAGTGACGGTTGTAGTACGTGGCGATTAGGGGGTGAAATGGAAACTACTTGCTCTGTAGATGATGATGATTATGATGGCACTCCTAGGATTTAATCGAATGTTTTAATATTACGAATTAATGTGTCTAAAATGTCGCTCTATAGTTAAATAAGGTAATGGCTATTAGCGTAAGCATAATAAATTAGTATATGCCATCTGTTGGTGTAAACCTATAGTATTTTGGTCCAGAGGGGGAAAATTGCGTTTCTTTTATTATATACTAGCGGGGGTACCCAGCGTTGCCCGGGTGTTTGTAGGTGTGTGTGGTGTTAAATAAAAACGAACCCTTTAGGATGGAACCCGAAGCCCTGAGGCGAAGTTTGAAAATAAAATCGGCCAGCCAGAATGAGTTAGTGAAAGATGTTTGAATTTATTTAAGTAAGAACCAAATTGACAGTCGTCGAGCGTTACGACGACGACGACGACATAGGTTTGTTTGTTATAAGCGAAGTAAAAAAAGAAAACAACGTTTTAATTAAGCGGGGGGGGGGGGTAATCAAAACATCGAAAAAAAACAAAAAAAAACTAACGTAAGGAAAACGAACGATGAAAACAGAAAAATGAACACGTGAAAAATGGCTTAAATAAGCCTGTTTCGATATTAAAATTTAAAAAAATCGGTGTTTTTGGGTGTGTGGTCGGGGGTGGATAAGCGAAGTAAAAAGAAAAAACAGAAAAACGAACGTTACGTGAAAAATGGCTTAAATAACACTGGTTCAATATTTAAATTTAAAAAATAAAAAAAAAGACATCTCACACCACGATTCGAACCCAAAACGCCTGGATAATGAACCAACGCGCTAATCGACTGACTTAACGCGACGTACATGATATTTGTTCATTTTTTTCAAGTATTTAAAGTAAATCAGGCCAAGACGTCATCTGGTGCATGCGTAGGACCGCTCGTCGTCGCGAGAAGACCGTTTTTGTTGACCCCCCCCCCCCTGTCGAAAATTGTGGATTTCGGGGTGAAAAAAAATTAACGTTTTTGGCCAATTTTTCGATATTTTTCGAGCGAAGGATGGGGCTTCGATATGACACCGTGTTTGTGAATTATCGTCGTGTCTGTCGAAAGTTTTTAGCAGACACACAAACATACACACATACATACACACATACATACATACATTTTCGCTTTTATATATATAGATAGGCATAATCAAGCACTCTATTTGTTTTGTTATGCTTTTATTGAACAAACGGGGTATACAAAGTATACTTGTTAAAATCAAGATGGCTGACTCCCAATCTCATTTTATTCCCGTTTGGCGAGAGTTTACATTTTAAAAGCAAACGACCCCATTGGTAGGTGTGTCAGAAATTTCGTGAAAAATAGTGAATAATTCCATCCAGTCTTTCCAAGCTTATAACTCCTCGAAAAATGTAATTCAAGCCCTAATTTTTTTTTCAATTAAAGGAGCAAAAAATAAAATTTTTTAAAAAAAAACCCATAAAAACAAACGTGTTTTTTTTTTAAAAAAAAAAAGGTTTTAAACTTCGGACTTTACAGGTAAATTTCTAAAAAACACTACTTTTTTTGTTTTAAATTTGAATATATTATTTATTGACCTTTTCTCTTCAATTTGTGATATATAACACTTTGCTGAGTAAATTAATTATTTACTTTTTAGTAGACATTTCAAAATGGGAGGCGTGAATTATTCGACCCCCTGCCTTTCCAAGCTTATAACTACTCGAAAAATGTACATTCAATCCCTAATTCTGTTTTCAATTAAAGGAGCAAGGACCAGGGTTCCATTAAAATAAAAAAAAGAAAAAACAAACAACGTGGTTTAAAAAAAAGGTTTTAAACTTCGAACTTTACAGGTAAATTTCTAAAAAACACTACTTTTTTGTTGTTTTAAATTTGAATATATTATTTATTGACCTTTTCTCTTCAATTTGTGATATATAAAACTTTGGTGAGTAAATTAATTATTTACTTTTTAATAGACACTTGAAAATGGGGGGGGCGTGAATTAAAAAAAAACATTTGTCTAAAATATTATATTCAGTTTATTGGAAAGAGCATAAAATTTCACATTGACCCTGAAAATATCGTAAAAATAGAATCAATAGAAAAATTTTGATAGATTTTTAAAGTTTAAAAATTGAAAAATATTGAGTTCGTAAAATTCATTACTGTTTTTTTTAAATAATAAAAAAATTATTTCTATTACTTTTAAAACAACTTTAATAGTTTATTTTTGAAGTATAATCCATAAAGAAAATAGACAACCCACTTTTAAAAGAGAAATTACGAGTTTTTTATATTTTATTCGCAGTTTCGTGTTAGGGGCGTCAAAAATTCCTACAAAAATTTTGATACACCTACCCCATTTGTGAAGATTGTCTGCTAACATGACATCTTCTCCTTCTATTTAATAATCTGTTGCATATTACATTAAGGAAATCGATTTATTAAATAGCGGTGTGTTAGTTATTGTTTATAGTGAGGAAATTGTTTTAAGTGTTCTATTTAAGTTTGTTATTCAAATTTGATTTATATTGATAACATATTTAATTTATTCTTACAAACATCGATTTTTTTAATATAAAACAGTTTGAGTTATTTGAGTTTTGAGTTATTTTCCTTTCTTCTTTTTGGTTTTGTTTTCTTTTTAGGCGGATAATCAAACTAAAAATAATTCACACAAACTTTCAAGCATTATTTTTGGAATCAGTTCAAGTAACATAATTTCCATGATTTCGCAATTAACGTTTTGGTCCAGTGGATTTTTATTTTAAAATAAATAAACAATCCAATTCAACTACGATTCTTTATTTAAAATAAAAAAAAAACAACTTTCATTTACGTTTTTTTGCCATTTTTTTTCTTCACATTTTTTTGACATCGTAACTGCTATTTTTTTCCCTTGTAATAACACAATAAGTCATAACTCTTCATTCTTATAACATAAAAACGTGTATTTCGGTTAACACAAATTCTATTTTAGTATTTTTGAAACCGAATTATTTACAGTTTGTTTTCATTGCAACAAACCGTAATAACAAATCTTTCTAGACTGAGGGAGCATAAAAGAAATTCGCTTAAACTAGAATATAGTCATAAAAAGGTGCACAATATCTGGAGAATAGCTTCCCTTCATATCCCTTCTGCCGAAATATCTGCTGGAGAGTTTGTCACATACTTCTGCTTTTTTTCGGGGGGGGGGAGTACATTTTCGTGTTTTCATTCGTTTTTTATTTTTGAAATTTTTGTTGGGTAACAATGGAGTTGACATATAATAATGAAAAACTGGTCAATATTTTTAGTATAGCTGGTGTAGCCAAACCAAACTTCATGTCAACCCTGGCAACACTGGGTATCCATGCTAGTATTCTAATATTCTTGTTTTCTCTTAGTACTATGGGAGAATATCATTCGGTGGTTTTGTCAAGTTTGCTTATGACCCCAGCATTTCCATTCTCTGGAGTTCAGTGCAATAGTGAATTTTCATGAGTATGTACTTTCAAATCCTTGTTTACCAGCCCGCCTTATGGTGTTATTTATAATGTTAATTGATTATATACATGCGTATTATATACTGTAATGTTTTGTTACTAAATTTTAATGCTGTATCCCGGGGTTCCACTATCTCTTTCTCTCTCTCTCTCTCTCTCTCTCTCTCTCTCTCTCTCTCTCTCTCTCCTCTCTCTCTCTCTCTCTCTCTCTCTCTCTCTATATATATATATATATATAAAATGATACAGTTATGTGTGCCTCAATTTGTCACGTTTCCCCCACCGTTCCCTAAAAGATTCAGTTTCTTTCGCATTCATAATGATGAATCACTGTACAAGAAAGGATAAGTTATATCAGAAAGGGTCAAAGACTGACAGAAATAGCCAGCATTTTATGTTTCAATTTTCGGCTATGATACAACACTGATTTATGACCACAAAAGTTACGTAATGACTTGGTTTCTGAAATCTTGTATTTAATAAGAAACAGGTCCATTTACAATTTGTAAATAGTTTATTTTTACTTTGTTTACATCTGAAACAAAATATTGTATTGTACCGAAGTGGCATTCAGCCTAGGTGAGTTGAACTGGCTTGCTCCAAAGGAAGAAGTTTCATAGGAATATCGAAATATCAAATCGCATATATACATCTGTTAGAAGAGATAATTATGTTAAGCTTTTATGGTTCGTGCCCGAGGACGTCTTCCTACATACAATGGTCACACGTCTGGTACTGACCAGACTCGTTGATCTAACGAGAACCAGTGTGATTATACGGTATATCTGAAACAAAATATTATCTTTTTGAAAATAAATAAAATAGATCGAACAGTTTCATTCGAGAAAATATTTTTTTTATTATTAGACCATCAAAACAACAGAAGTTTCTAATAATATAGTTTGATTTTTAACCCGGTTTATTATCAAAGAAAACGTTGACTCGTTACAATATAAATTTCAAACTAGTTTGGAAACGAATTAGCAATCAGCTTTCTCCAGCTGAATTGTCTTGAAATATCATTCGTTGATTTTTTTTTTTGTGTGTTAAATCATATCAATAAAATGTTCTCTTACATATCTTCAATTTATTCTCCAACTCTAAACACCTTCGTGTATTCTTTCAATTAATCTGCCCCAAGTTTAAAATCTTGTATAAGTTTCCATATTTTTCGATAATAAAAATTTCCATGGAATTTTACAAAGACCCTGCACATCTGTCCTATTGGAAACCGATAACCTTGAATAGTTTCCGGCCTTGAAATTCCTCTTTGAAAACAATTCCGAATTCTCTTTTATCTTCAATGAGAAAAAATCCAACTAATTCATATATAATCAAATCAAAAATATGTAAAAAAAAAAATGTTAAAAGAAAAGATGCAATAAAAGATGTGGATATCAGCATCAATGCCGGAGTCTGGACATAATTAAGCTATAAAAAAATCCGCTAAGGTGAGAAATTCAGCGAACGTCGTTGCTGGTTCACCAGATATTAATTAGGTTATTGCAGACAAAAGTTATTCTTATCTCAGACAAGGATCTATTCTCAAAGAAATATCTATATTCAGACACTAAATTCCTTTATTGTTACACTGAGGGCAGAATGAAGAAAAGACTTTTAAGGATATATTTTTCAAGAAAATCAAAGATCCATGTATTCGGCTTTCCATTATTTCGAATTTATTTTTAGTTTTCTTCCGTCTCCTTTTATAGGACACTTATTTCATTGTCTACTTTTTTAATTTCTTTTGCAGGCATCTTAACGATTCCATGGTTTTTTTCTTTTATTAAGTTTATTTTCCTCTATATTTCATAGAAGTGCTTTCTTTTATAGTTTCCTCGTTTTTGTAAATGTTTTCTCTCTCTATCGTTTGCACACACAGCTAATTTAAATGATGTCCAATTCTGAGTATGATATCAACTAAGGGATGGAGCTCTGAAGCTTGAAGTGCCATTTGTAACTTCTGCAGGATTATTTATTAATTCTATGTATTTTTTTTATATTGTTTGCTTAATAGAAGATTAATACTACATATCATGCCTTAGTAAAACTTACTGTACTGGTATCTATAAAGTATATCGAACAATTCTTTTGTGAAAGTCGCTTCAGACAAGATATGAAGCTACTTGACGTAAAGAGCAAAAAACTAAAAATGCATAATTATAAAAAAGGGGGAAAAAAAACGAATCACATAAAGACAAAGCAAGTCCGAAAGAGATCTCACCAACATCGTTTACTCTCTTGGACTCCACATAGACTAGCCAAAGCGTAAGTCTTCTAAGAGTTCTAATAATGAAGGAAATAGTTAAAGGATGACTGATAAAAGTCTATGTCTAAAATCAATTTACATTTCTTCTGTTTTCTTGTTATATATATATATATATATATATATATATATATATATGAGTTCAAGAATACTAATAACATGAACTAAACAAAAATAATATTTTCTAAAAGAACTCAATATTTGAGTAGAGATTTTATAACTAAAATATATAAACATTAAGAACCTAAAACGTAGGTCGATCTGTGTAGATTGGTTCTTCTTAATGTTTATATGCTTTTATATATGTGCAGCATATTGTAGCAAAATCAGACACTCAATAAAAAGTTAACAGATGTGCTGATGAGCATGGTGATGGTGGGTGCACCCAAGACCACAACGATCCAAGCATTGTTATTAAAATTATTCTTTACGACTGCAATGCCGTTGACTATGTTTTCTGGAAAGTGATCAAGGCCAAGACTAACAAGTATGCATACAAAAAGTCACCTCTCTCTCTACTATAGACAAAAATATGGTCATCAAAAGTATAACTCATTTCATGCTGGCTTTGAGATGGTCGTCTCCTTTTCATTTTATTCACTTCTAAGAATATAGGAACTGCTTGTACATTATTGGCTGAAAGAACTAATTATTCATGATATTCCATTTATTTGATGAAAACCAGTTTTCGTTTTTGTTGCAGACCATCTACTAGTTGGTCAATTGTGCACAAATTCCCAGAGCGATAGAAACCTTCTATCAGATTTGAAAGTGACATAATGTTCAACAAGCAAGATTGGAGATGCCCCACTGTACTACTAATGCTCCATACCGATCCAGGTTATGACAACAGGACTATTGCCAGCACCCTCAAAATGCATTGCTCGATTGCCACGAATTACAGGATCATGCCCAGGGTGATGAAAACTAAGTTTCCGGCCACGGTTATGGTCTTTGGTGTAGTTTCAAGTGAGGGCGACATCATACCCTACTGCATCTTTGAAGATGGCTGGAAAGTCAACACGAAAGCGTACCTGAATGTATTGAAGAGTGTGGTGATCCCCTGGTGTAATCAGGTGGCCGCTAGCAGATCCTGAGTGTGGCAGTAGAACTCATCGTTGGCCTACAAGTCCAAAGAGACCCAGGCTTGGTTTCAGAAGGAGTGCTATGACTTTGTACTCTTCTTTAACTGGCCCTCCTCTTCCCCCGACCTGAATCTGCTGGACTACTTCGTTTGGTCAGACCTCAAGAACATCGCCAATATGACCTCTCACAACACTAAAGCCAGCCTGATTGCTGCTATCCGCCGAATATTTGCTGAACTCCCGCCGGCATTTGCGGAAAATGCATGTTTCCAGTTCTGGACCCGTATCGAGGTTGTGATTGAGGCTGAAGGCAGCTACATTGAATATATATCAGCTCTACTACATAATCAAGTTACCTGAATTGATTTTTTCAATAAAAGATTTAAAATAAAGCTATAGTGTTGCTTTCTTTAGTTTGACACTTTATCGTTCCACCGTGTAAAGGCTGGATGAACTGCTTATATATGAAATCCACAATTTGGAGGAAATGCTTATATATAAACAGTAGAAGCTTGTGAAACTCATCATTATCATCATATTCGGTTTAACTAACCTATTATCAGCTGGATCTTGATTTATCTCTTTTTCTCTAAAGTCTATCCTAATCATTTGCTTCATGCCTTTCTTATGTGAACTGACCCTACTATCTCAATTGTTGTTATCCATTCTTTCAATGTAACCATACCATCTAAGTCTACTCAATGTGACCATACCATCTAAGTCTATTCAATGTGGCCATACCATCTTTTTATTCAATGTGGCCATACCATCTAAGTCTATTCAATGTGACCATACCATCTAAGTCTATTTAATGTGGCCATACCATCTAAGTCTATTCAACGTGGCCATACAATCTTTTTATTCAATGTCAGTCTGTCAGTCATCTAAGTCTATTCAATGTCAGTCTGTCAGTCATCTAAGTCTATTCAATGTGGCAATACCATCTAAGTCTATTCAATGTGACCATACCATCTAAGTCTATTTAATGTGACCATACCATCTAAGTCTATTTAATGTGACCATACCATCTAAGTCTATTCAATGTGACCATACCATCTAAGTCTATTCAATGTGGCCATACCATCTTTTTATTCAATGTCAGTCTGTCAGTCATCTAAGCCTATTCAATGTCAGTCATCTAAGTCTATTCAATGTGGCCATACCATCTAAGTCTATTCAATGTGACCATACAATCTAAGTCTATTTAATGTGACCATACCATCTAAGTCTATTCAATTTGACCATACCACCTAAGTCTATTCAATGTGGCCATACCATCTAAGTCTATTCAATGTGGCCATACCATCTAAGTCTATTCAATGTGGCCATACCATCTGTTTATTCAATGTGACCATACCATCTAAGTCTATTCAATGTGGCGATACCATCTAAGTCTATTCAATGTGACCATACCATCTAAGTCTATTTAATGTGACCATACCATCTAAGTCTATTTAATGTGACCATGTAACCATACCATCTAAGTCTATTCAATGTGGCCATACCATCTAAGTCTATTCAATGTGGCCATACCATCTAAGTCTATTCAATGTGACCATACCATCTAAGTCTATTTTATGTGACCATACCTCTAAGTCTATTCAATGTGGCCATACCATCTTTTTATTCAATGTGGCCATTCCATCTAAGTCTATTCAATGTGGGCATACTATCTAAGTCTATTCAATGTGGCCATACCATCTAATTCTATTCAATGTGGCCATCATCGAAAATTTAAGATGCACACTACACATGCATATTATCATTCACAATTTTTATATCATTTCATCTCATGAAGCAAAATGGGAGGTGACAGTGGTTTATGACACAGACTGACAACATAGGTACTGTAAGTTCGAATCCAATTCGTTCCACAAAAATCACTTTTATTTATGATGCTGGCAACCTTCACGTGGTTTTTCTGTAAGCACCCAATTTGTTTTTCAAAGTAATTCTGACTAAGAAGATATTGGGGAAACCAATGCCAAAATTCATAACCGGATTTAGGCGATATGATGATGATGAAGCCAGATAAAGATTCTTTTTACGCATGGACATAATACTTATAAAAAATCTACAGAACAGAAAACTGCTTATATATATTTATTGCTATATATATTTATTGCTATATATAGGTCGGAGCATCATCAACTACTAATCACTCCCTCTTTAACTGGGTCCAAAAAATTTAATAGGTTCCACACTGTCAAGCAAGCTCCAATCTCTGTCTGATTGCCGCAATGTTGCATCTCTGTACTTATTTTACAATTACTTTAATGGAATATGCTCTGACGAATTAGTAGCACTATACCCTTTCAATGTAAATATCCTGACTAACTAGATAAGCAGCAAAATCCCACACCTTCATTGTTGTGATCCTCTGATGTCGGAAAGTCTTCTATTCTAATAGTATCTTCTCACGAGCTTTGCAATTACTTCCCTATTTCCTGCTTACCTGACTCTACGGCTAAGTAGCAATTTGCCTTGTTTGGATTGACTATGATTAATATAAAAATTATCAATTCTACAAACTAGTGGAGGGCTGCTTAACACATCCCAGAGGCCCCCAAAATTGCTTATACATATTCAACTCATAGAAAATCGTCAGAAATGTAAATACATTTCATAATAAATAAGAGAGAAAAAAAAAGGATTTGTATCATTTAAGATGCTCCCAAGACTATAACCGTTGTCTTATAATTCAGTCCATATTCATTATACTAAGATAAAGGGTGGAGATATTTGTTTACGCCAACCGTGCGATATAAATTAGTTCATTGTATTTATTTATATTTTAGCCACGGCTTTGCATTTGGTTTTGATAAATTTTCATTCGATGAGATTTCATTGAACAATAATTTCAAGTTGAATCTGTCTTATAATTTATTCCCTTCCTGAAGACGGATTCTAAATTCCCAAGAAAACAAAACAGAATAATAGTTATAAAAGAAACTTAAGAGCGAATAACATTCATATTCGGAATTTATTGATGCCTCCTTCTTTCTTTGTTTTAGGATGAATACTTTGCATGGCCAAGTGGTTCAATGAGAAGGAATTATGGGATGAGAATTACATGCTTGTTCGAATTGATTATTGCAACAGTTAAAAGTGAATGAATTAAGTAACTTCTGCCATTGCTAACGATTTCTATATAAATTAAGTGCACTATTATATATTTCTAGCAGGGAGAACCGACATTGTCTGGGATTGAATAATGATCGACGAATGTTTCACACTCATATTTTTATTGTCATCGAAATCTGTGAACTCGCCCATTTTTCAATCAAATAAATTAATTGCCTGCTCTTATAAGGGACACATCGCAGTGCACTGGGAAGAAGGCGCACATGTCTTCCCATAGTGACTTAGTCTACAATACATTGTAGTCTTCATTGCACTGTAGAAAACATACCATTGATTTTATAAAATTACTTTTTATATATAATTGCTTGAATTAAAGTTTCAAATGCAAAACTCATGTATCATGCTTCAATTGTGCTATAAACAGAAACAGTCATTTCGAACGCGCTCCTTTCATATCATATCTACTGTTGATTTTATATGCCGGCCTTACTGCTTGTGCGGTGATAATGGCTTGAATTTAAGTTTAAAATGAAAACGTCAAGATTCATTGTGAAAGTGTGCTTTAAATAGAAACATTCATTTCGAACGGACCCCTATCATATTAAAGAATCTACTATTGATTTTATATTTCGCGCCTTTCGGCTTGTGTGATGATAAAACTTCTCAAATGCATTTGTGATGTGAGGCTTTACGTTGTTAACTTTGGCCCAAATCGCCTGTTCCATCTGTCATCAGATTATTCGATTATTGATTATCGGTACTTATCAAAGATATTTCGACACAAAGAACACTAAGAACACTGCTAGACAGATAAACACTAAGAACACTGCTAGACAGATAAAGAATTTCATAAAAAAACGGCAAGAACACTGCTAGACAGATAAAGAATTTCATAAAAATCGGCCAAGCCGTTTTCGAGTCCATAGGGAACAAACTCTCTCTCTCTCTCACACACACACACACACACACACACACACACACACACAACAAAGTTCCTTTTATATAATAGTAGAGATAGATATATGCATTGAAAACGCGATGAAAGGAAAAACAAAAGCTTGTTTATAACAACAACAAAAGGGTTTAATCAATAAAGTTACCTACACTGTTTGATATAGGTGTTTGTTGTTGGGTATTCATTCATTTTGTATATATTTTGTATACATCAGAAGATTCTTCCGTTTCTACAATTTTCAGAGGAGGATTGATTACTTGTATCGTTTGGATTCTTCGAACTACACTTCACAGCTCGAGTGTTATTTTCACAATGTTTCGATCGATCTATCTGCTATGACTTTCATGTTATTTGAGAAACTATGTAATTTGTTGTAATTGTATAAGATGCGTAATTCCAATTTATTTAAAAAAAACATATAGCTTTATATTATTTCAGTAGCTGCTTAATCCATGTTATTTAAGAAACTATGTAGAGTATATCATTTTCGGAAGTACATAATAATATGTAATTGTTATGATCCTGTTTAAGGGGTCACAAGGAAAACAGAACATGGGAATAGAGTAACAAAATATACTGACAAAAAACATACAACTGTGAGAGTTGTTCGTCTAGCCAACGAACAACCTTAGTTGATTCACTGGATATCGACTCCCGCCTTCTGGATTTGTCTTCAGGTATTTATTATGTATGGATTAATTCATAGGTAACAGAGATAGTCGGCCACAACAGTAACCGCCAACTTCTTTATGTGTAATTTGTTGAACTCGTGAATCTTTCAGTCGAACACGAAATCTGTAAAGAATGTTGAATGGAACCCTTTATATAATCCACATGAGTAGCATGTTCTCGTTCCGTCAGCCAGGACTGGGTAGAAATCCTAAGTAATTCGCAATTATATTTTTGAGTGTTGCCTACACTGAGGATTAAACTTTTAACCTTCAAAAGAATATAACTTACAACTGAATTTTACCAAACAATTTATCCAATGTGCTATGCGTCTCAGTTCAACAATGTTCTATGTGTCCGAGTTCGATAAAATACACCTGAAGAAGATCAGAGGTTAGATTGACTGAACCCTTGCGAAAATAGCACTCAAGTAGTTTGAAGAATCTAAATAATATGGATTATTATTATTGGCATTCATTTCCCTGATATCTTTCTAGTTAGAATTCCTTTTAGAAAGATATTAGGTACATACAAATGGGACCATGTGAAGGTTTCCAGCATCCAGTGAATATGTTTTTTTTAGTGGAACAAACTGGATTCCAATTTAACACCCCCAGATTGTTAGTCTGTCTCATTAACAATTTAGCCACCATCACCTCCCATTTGGTATAGATGGACAGTGTCCATGTGAAGAAACTTCTTCGAGCTATCAAAGGTCTGTTAGTAGTTACCTTCAGGTGAAGGATATTCAGTGCAAGAGCGTCCAGTGGACAGGAACAGAAGAAAGAGAGGAGACATCTCTATTTGTTGCTTTCCAGAGCCCCTCTGCTGACTGTACATGATTCCCAAAGATGCTGAAGTTGTTCTAAAAAAGACAGATCAAATCAATGTACTCTGCAAACTAATCGGTCTGTGTATAATCAAATCACCTAGCAGGGACATTTCTCTACAAGAGAAAATAAATCTTTATTTATGACTGCTACATTACTGCTGTCGACAAAGGGAATGGTCTATCAGGTGATGATGCATGGAAGTGAAACCTGTCAGTGAGAGTTGAGGACATATGTTGCATGGAGAGAAATGATATGAAAACGATACAATGGATGTGTAATATGAATCTAAAAAAACAGGATTGGATCTGATTATCTCCAAAAGGGGTTAAATCTGAACATTATATGTGTCTGTTTGCATAAAGGAGCCTTCAATGGTATAACCATATTGAAAAAATAAATAAGAGTTTAACTTTTGATTAGTAGATGTACAAACATTGAGGTAGCAGGTTAAGTTCAGAGTGGAAGGTAAAGAAAAACATAGTAGGAAATAAAAATAATGGATTTGAAAGAAAGAAGGATAATTAAAGACCTGACCAGAGATAGATGAGTTTGAAAGTCAAGTTCTAAAAGCCGTACAACACATCACAGCATATAAAACGAACATTAACCGAATAACATGATGATTATCTACGTTAAAAAACGACCCTGGTGTCTAACTTTGCCCCGTGGGGAGGCATTGTAAATAGGTACATATTATGATGAAGGAAATATTTAATGATCCTTTGTTAAAATTAATCGCTTACCTTTTATAAAAAAGGAAAACACTTTTCGAGTGTATATATATATATATATATATATATATATATATATATATATATATACACACACACACACTGAGAAAACTTGATATTTGGAACTTGGAGAATTATGGTACTACACTATATATATATATATATATATATATATATATATATATATATATATATATATATATATTTATTAAACCCCGAAACAGTGTTTAATGTTAAACATCAGATTATTCTTTAAATTAACATTAGTACTATAGTGAATTCGAGAGAGCAAGTTGAGGCATTGATTGCAGGTGATTAAATGACTTACTGACTAGTTTTCTAACGGATGATAAAAAAGTATAAAAATTAAATAAGTTTTTTTATATATAGTTTTAAAGGTTAAAAAATTTCCAAGACTATATATATTTATATATATTCTGATACTAAACTATATATCCTAGCAAAAGTACCCGTCGTTGACTGGGTTAAAAAAACAGCCTACAGAAAATGGACTCTGATTTATGAAAGTATGATAGGTTATGAAAAGGAAGGGTTGTAAAGAGATAGCTTCGAATTTGGGGGTATCAAAACCAAAGCAAAATATGATGAAAGTAAAAAGAAAATAGATAAACCCCATAATTTATTATACCATACCTGTTCATACTGAAACACTTATCACAATATTCTGTGGATCTATATTAAAAGCTTTGTTAAACTTTGTGACATATTTCCATTCTATGGAGGACAGGTGCGAACGAACACCCCATAATTTTATTATTCCATATTTCTTCAAACTGAAACATAATTATCAAAGTATAATTACGCAGATAGATATGAAAAGTCTTTATTAAAGTTTGTTCCTATTTCCATTCTATGAAGGCCTGGTGCAAACGCAGACCCCACAATTTTATTATACCATCTCTATTTAAGTTAAAACATACTTATCAAAATATTTTTATGTACAGCTATATGAAAATCCCGTGTAAACGGTTTTTTTTTATGCCCATACTTTGTGGACCAGGTGCGAACGCAGACCCCACAATTTTTATGAACCACCATTCTTCAAGATCAAACATACCCATTCCTGTGTCTCGATACATCTTCTATCATTATATATAATCAGTTTTTAAGAATAGTCAACCATATAGGAGCCTATTCGTGACCACACACACACACACACACACACACACACACACACACACACACACACACACAGAGACGTTTAGCTTTATATATATATATATATATATATATATATATATATATATATATATATATATGTAGTGAGGTACCATAATTCTATAAGTTCCAAATATAGTGTAGTCATACTTCTCCAAGTTTCAAATATCAAGTTTTTTCAGTTGATTTTTTATTACTTATCAAAACGTATCCATTACAATATTGTTTCGTATTGCGATTAACATAGTCTTAGTAACTGAGAAGGAACTACAGAACGACTTAAAAAACCAGAAGGAACGGTCGAGTGTGTCGTTTACATGAACCATGTAAGTTGTCTAAAATGGTGCTTTTATAAGTTCTTTAACGTAAACATCTGAAGAGTATGTGACTAAATATGCAGCAATAACATAATTTTGCAGACTTGTTAGTTGCAATACCAAACAATATTGTAATGGATACCTTCTGAAAAGTAATAAATAACCAACTGAAAAAACCTGGAGAATTATTATACTACACTATATATGCTCTGGAAAACCCAATAAAAAGGCATTCATTGAGCTTTGACTTTATTCAAAATTTACAAAACTTATATATAAAAAAAGATCTTTTTCATTATAAAAAATATTTATTCATGAAAAAGACTTTTAACCCATTATAATTGGTATCTACAAAAAGAGAACGTTTTAAATAAATGACTAACCTATATATATATAATATATATATATATATATATATATATATATATATATATATATATATATATATATATATATATGAATAAATGATTTATAAAACATGTTAAAAACATCTTGAAAAAGAGTTAAAGACATATTTAATTTTAAAAGGAAGCACAAGATCAGTGGATAGTCCTTAATCCACGGAGTTTCGAAGAAATACTCTCCTTTTCATCAGACGGCAGGAATTAGCAAAATGCGGGATCGGGTTTTGCATGTAAAAGTATTTAATGAAACCACAAGTAAGTCACAGATCTTACTTGGTTAAAAAAATGGTTAGGTAAGGGGAATAGGAGGTATAAGATATAAATGATAAAAAGATTTCACATGAATGGGTAGTCCGGTGAAGGGTAATATATATATATATATATGTATATATATATATATATATATATATATATATATATATATATTCATTGAGCTTTGACTTGATTAAAAATTTACAAAACTTATATATAAAAAAGATCTTTTTCATTATAAAAAGATTTATTCATGAAAAAGATTTTTAACCCATTACGATTGGTATTTACAAACAGAGAACGTTTTAAATAAATGTATATATATTATACGTTTTAAATAAATGTATATATATATATATTATATATATATAAATGTATATATATATATTATATACCCTGTGTCAAAAATGCTGAAAATTTTCAGTTCATAGTGAACAAGCATAGATATATTTTGTTTGAATCTACTTATCAAACCGTACTCCTGTGTTTCTGTTCATTTCTTGCCGTAAGCTTGCATTCTCTCATAAGCATGCCTCTAGCCTGGAGCATGGATTTGAAGGCGAAAACGGTTTAGAGAGAGAGCCAATGATAAATAGAGGTCAGTTCAATGCAGCAATAGAATTAGAGAGTCTTATAGTTATGTCTCAAAAAGCACCAATGAAAAAGTTGGCTGGGCTGAGAGCCAAAGGTCTAATATGATTGGAAGAAGAAGTTTTGTTAAATTGATTACTTGCATTATTTTTCAGCCAATCGAAAATTGGCTAATACAGAAAATAGACAAATGGCATGCAGTATGGAATTAAAAAGAAGGGAGGGATTAAGAAGGACTGTAGCATATAAGTAAAAAGTGGATTTCGCTATAGGTTATCGGTCCTTAATACAATTATGTCTCCAAGACATGACATGATTTTGGTTTGGACTCCTGCCATCAATTACCTATTAGTAAAGTCAAGTATCTGCTGTTCTTTTTTCACAGTTAATGAATGGAATAAAAATAAGATGTTTATTTTTATATTTATTATTCAGTAATCCACTTATATAATTTATAATCCTGTTACCTTTGATGCTCAATTTTTGCTGGATTGCTCTTTGGTTTTCTTTATATTAATTCTGAAATCGTAAATAATTAGTTATGTTTGGTTCATATACTGCTAGTTTTGTATTTTCTTGCCTTATATCTGTTTTCATAAAATTATATATAAACCTGACGAATTCTAAACAAGAATGAAATGCGGAATATTCTGTGTAGCTTAATTGCCATATATATTTTTATAACTTACATATATATATATATATATATATATATATATATATATATATATATATATATATATAGGCCTACCCACTTATTTCCTGCTTCCTTTTTAAAATGAAATAGGTTTTTATCTCTTTTTCAAAGTGTTTTTTAACATGTTTTATTAACTACTTGCTCCTATATATATATATATATATATATATATATATATATATATATATATATATAAGAAACTTTGTGTTTGTGTGAATTCGTTCTCTATAAATTCTGAAATGACTGGGCCTATTTTTTGTAAATTTCGCACAAATTAACTTGATATGTCTGGGAGTGTTCTTAGATAGGATTATGTTGTAGTGTTAATAATTGATGAGGAAGACACAGTAACATTTAAATAAACATGTATTAACGAAAATACATGAAAGAGGTAACTGAGCTATATCTTTGCTCACTGTTGGACTAGTGCTGATGACCATACTCTCTGCGTGTCCATCTCTGACTGACAGTAAACCGGTGCTCGTTATCCGGAAGTGACGTCATGGACGGAAGTAACGTCATGGAATAGTTCATTATTCCAAGCAGTAGGGGTGCGTCCACAACAGTTTAGTATCAGAATGGCATGTATAAGCATAAAAAATCGATAATCAACCAAGCCAGATTGAAGAAGAAAGAAAGTTTGACCAAAGTTAACATTATACAGCCTAACATCACAGGTGCATTCAAGAAGTTTTATCACCGCACAAGCAGAAAGGCCCATAAACTGTAAATTCTTTGAAAAGACAGGGGTGCGTTTGAAATCTCTAGTTATAGCATAATTGGACCATGACACATGATTTTTACATTTTAAACTTTAATTCAAGCTATTATATGAAATAATTTTATAAAATCAATCGTAGTTTTTTTTAATATTTTACAAAGGAGTCACCACTTATCAAAGCCTGGAGATCATATCAACCCTTTTCAGATTATTTAATGGCTTGATAAAAGTTTTGATTTTCGTCCTTATATTTTTAAATATCCAATCATAGTTTTTGGTTTGGTTTGGCTGTTTTGTTTTATGAGATATCAACCCTTTCCAGGTCATTTGATATTGAATCTGGCCCTTTTGTGAAAAACTTTTTATGCTCCAAGTTCTTTATATATTTCTAGAAGTGTAAGCCATGTTTAATTTCAGAACAGTTTCCGATGGTTTGTTGTTCTACACAAGTCCCGGGAGGTGACTGGTTTGCAGTAGATGGAACAGTTTCCGATGGTTCGTTGTTCTACACAAGTCCTGGGAGGTGACTGGTTTGCAGTAGACAGAACAGTTTCCGATGGTTTGTTGTTCTACACAAGTCCCGGGAGGTGACTGGTTTGCAGTAGATGGAACAGTTTCCGATGGTTCGTTGTTCTACACAAATCCTGGGAGGTGACTGGTTTGCAGTAGACAGAACAGTTTCCAATGGTTCGTTGTTCTACACAAGTCCTGGGAGGTGACTGGTTTGCAGTAGATGGAACAGTTTCCGATGGTTCGTTGTTCTACACAAATCCTGGGAGGTGACTGGTTTGCAGTAGACAGAACAGTTTCCGATGGTTCGTTGTTCTACACAAGTCCTGGGAGGTGACTGGCTTGCAGTAGATGGAACAGTTTCCGATGGTTCGTTGTTCTACACAAATCCTGGGAGGTGACTGGTTTGCAGTAGACAGTGCTCAAATTGGAATCCACAGAGCAAAAAATTCTTCCCGTGTTGACACGAAGAAAACATATGCGAAATTGCTACAGAAAGGTTTAATATTTAGGGAGCAATTCTGGTTTCTGATTGGTTGGTAGCAGAACGTGAATTAATTTGATTCGTCAGTTCCTATCAGCATCGTTTATAAATAGAATCTCCCAACTGTGCGAGATCATACCTCATTATATAGTAAAAAATATTGTAACAATATTTAAATATTTATTCATTGTGTTTGGTTTGGTTGTTTTGTAAAGGAAATTGTTGTTTTCATTTTTGACTTTGCAGAACATGATTGACTTTTGCAAAGGGAAAATGAAAGAAAAACAATTACATCAATGTTTGCTACATTTTAGGTCAGGAAGCCAGTATCTTCAGACAGCCTGAAATGGTAGCACTACTCTTTATAATATTAGTAATGCATATAATTCATAATGTGTTACTAGACAAACAAGATATACATCCATATTTAAAAATAAAACTGAAAACAATGGCGTAGTATTTCATTAAAATTCCTCACCATTGTTGAAAAGTGGCCACCTCACAAAGAAATTGTCAAGAAATTTGTAGAGAAGGAAAATGTCAAGAAAATAGTAGAATACAAAAAATTCTTTGTCATCACAAGTGATTACTGTTTAAAAAATCGATACAAAACTAGTCATGTTAATTTGAATAATGTAGAATATTGTATCGATTATTCATCAGATGAAATTGATATTGACCATTCAGTGACTGATCAGGCGATTCAAATCTCCAATTACTGAATCAATCTTGTGTTTGGGGGATCAAAACACATTTGATCCTCAAATACTTCTAAACAGTTGTAGCCATCTCAACCAAAGGAAACAAAAATAGATACATTGGGGAAATTCCAAAAGATGTAAAACAGCACTATTAATTGATGGCATGAGAAAATTTTCTATTTGCCAGGACATATTTCTTCTCACTTTCATCATGCCCAATCTTCTTGCTTGAATAAGATCAAATGTTATTATTTTCATGTCCTAGTAAATTGTTATTTGCATTTTAATAATGGCTGGGTTATGTGACCGTACAAATTGTCTGCATGTTTAAAGACTAGTCGGTTGCAACATTCCTATCCGTCTATATTATAGAATTACGATGTTTATATTTATATTTTTCTTGACCCGTTTGCTGCATTCACTTAATGTGGTCAACTGTTTCATCTTTTTGTCTACATAGTCTACATTTTATGTTTAAAGGCAGAAGTGTATAGATATCATAGAGAAAAGAAAACATTTAATTAATTAAAATATAACGATTATCAACAGAAATTCAGCAATAATTTAGTTAAGACATTCACTAGTATAAACAATACAATAGAATATTTTTTTATTAAATAATTTGAGAAAAAACATTTAATTCTTTCGACTACTATAGATTGATTCAAAGTGTAAAGAGAAAAGATATTTTATTAGTTAACTATTGTTTGTTGTTACACGCCTGAAATTGTTATTGACATTGGGGAGGTGACGGTGGCTAAGTGTTTACCAACACAAACTGACAACCTGGGTGTACCAAGTTCGAATCCAGGAAACATTCCACAAACATTTTCAGTCAGAATGTATATAATCTATTCATACCTCGCGTGGTCCCCCTTGACTTTCTAGAATTAGAATTTTATGCAGTGACTAACGACAGGGATTGAATATTTGGATGTTCCAATACTTTCATTTAGGATGTTCGTAACCTTCACAATATCTTTCTCAAAAGCATTCTAACTAGAAAGATATCAGGGAAACCAATGCCAACAATAGAACCATCTGATTCATACAAAATGAATGAATTGACGTTGAACATTTTCCTCTTTAGTATTATTTTTTAATTTGTAATATATATCAATTTCTGTTTAGGGAATTTGATTAATTAGTCATATAAACATGGTCTCGATTTTCTTTATTTTTCGGCCAGTTTTCAGCCATAACCACAAAAAATATGCGATTTATGCTTTTTTAAAACTTCGAATATTGGTTGTTATTTATTTATTTTTTTGGTGGCATGTCAATCATCGTTGGATCCCTGTTTACTTGCTTCCACACAAGGGCAGAATTAGAATGTGCTTGAAACGTGTACATATGCTGGAATAATCACTAACTACCGTCTGTCTGAAAACTCCAGTGTTTTTCTTAGTGATTCTTTCAGCATATGTATACAGTTCAAACATGTTCTTAAGATTAAAAGCGTAGTACTAAATAGATTTTAACTTGAAATGGTTCTTCATTAACTAATATTGAACAAAAAAAACAATATTTATCGCATTATGTTCAGGCCACTAAACTGCAGTTTTACCCCAGAAAGTGCCAAATTCTTCCACCTATATAAGAGTCAGATACTTACAAAGATGGAATACTGCTACCACATCTGGGGAGGTGCTGCACAAAGCACTCTTTCTCGTCTTGACAAAGTATAAAAATTTTCATCATATTAGGTTGGTGCAAAAAATAATGTCGTTTTTATATATAGTTGAACGTCAAAAACGACATTATTTTTGCACCAAACTAATATTATGTTCAAGCCACTAAACTGCGGTTTTACCCAGATATAGATATGTTTAAAAAGGTATAAAAAGCAAATAATTAAACATTACAAAAATATACTGGAGAAAAATGATGAGGATTTTTTAATGCTTAATTTCAAAATAAATAGAAACTTTGCATGCAACAATACATTTTTATTTATTGACAAACGATTAAGTAAAATTACTTTACATTAGTGGCAGGTTTTTTTTTTACTACATCAAGTCTTAAAACAGAATTGCAATAAATTAATTTTATTTCAAATATTTGAAAAAAATAAAAAATACAAAAAAAATAATAAAATAAAAAACATATCAAATTTAACAACTAAAACGTTCTTTTAACTTCATTGGATGACTGTTTGAAAATATGTATTTTTTCATATTTAAATATACTAACCCGTTTTACATTAATGGCCTTACCAGATCAGACTGTCTGAAGATACCGGCTTACTGACCTAAAATGCACCAAACATTAATATTATTGCCATTTCTCTTTGCGAAACTCAATCATGTTCTGCAAAGCCAGAAGCAAAAACTATTTTCCTTTACGAAATAACTACACCAAACACGTTGAATAAAATTTCGAAAATATAAAGAACTTGAAGCATAAAACATTTTTCCCAAAATAACGGGATTCCGTATTAACTCAAAACAGTTTGATATGCGGCAACACAAAACAACCAAACCAAACCATTTTACATTATTAACAAAATGTTCGCTAATGGCTTGAGAGATCAAGGTTCAATCCTCAGTTCAATCATATCAAAAACTCAGAAAATGGTGCTTTCTTGCTAAACACTCAGTAATAAAAGTGAAAATCAAGGCCGAATAGATCGACCCAAGGAAAGGAGTAGCGTCCATACATAAATCCCTTATGTAGTAGCTAATGGAAAAGGATTGATTGATTGTTTGATTTTAAACAGCATTCTAATCATGTAAGGTCATTTAATATAATGAAAAGTTAATTATGTAGATTATGTACAGATTATATACGGCATAATAACGTTGACACACCGGGTTTCATTGGATCACCGAAGTTAAGCAACGTTTAGTCTGGTCAGTACCAAATAGGTGATAAATTTGGAAATTCCAGGCGCTATATGTAGGAAGACGTCGATACCTACCTGCAAGAGCTGCAAAAACTTAATGTCATCATCTCCCCTAACAGGAAATACATGTGACTGGAGGCCGCTTGTGAACTTCATACTCCCACGGAACTTCCTCCTTTTGAGGAAGCTGGTTAAATCTGCATAGGGTTAGTGCCGTTTCCATTTCCATGTATAGATTATTTACAATAATATTGGGTGGTATATCGGTTTCTTTCTTTTTTAAGCGTATCGTGGTAGAAATATTTGGATGGTGGGTAAAGAGACTTTTGTGCTGTTCAAATTGTTTTCTTAAAGTCCTGTAACTTTCAAAATTTGAATATATTGTCTACAATGCATTGTTAAAAAAATCCTTCTTATTTTCTATTTGGGGGCATTTTTATCTGGTTTATTAGAGATCTTTACAGGCAATGAGTATGTGTTCAAATTGATTGACATGTTGGAGGTTCTTCTCCCTTCAGGAGAAATGAATATATTTTGTTTTGTAGGGAACCATTCCTAACATTTTCCTTGCTGCAGTATTATTCTTCTCGTTTCTTTGGACACCAACGTGGCCTGGCACCCAACAGAAAATTATTTATTCTATTCTTTTAATTTATGTAGCAATTTGATTATTAATAGGTTATCAAGTTTTATCTTTTTAGGGATTCCATAATAAACAAGGAATAAGAATATAATGATTTTTTTGTTTTAAATTTCAACGACGATCTAAAGGGTCATCAAGTGCACGGATCTCTGCAGTGACTATGGATGCATCTTCTTGAATTATTTGTTAACTGAGAGGATCAGTTAAGTCGCCTTCGACTATTTAAATTCTATGAATCTTGCTAGTTCTGGAGATGTACTTATCTTTTATTGTTTGAAATCCTGTAATATTTATAGAAATTTTCTTTTTACATAATGTCTATCCTACCATTATGAAAAATCACTATCTATACATCTATCTATTATAGAAATAAAATGTGTTTCTGTGTTTGAGTTCGTTCTCTATGTATTCTAAAACAGCTGGTCCGATTTTTATGAAATTTCACACAAATGTACTCTATGTATCTGGTAGTGTTCTTAAATCGGTTTTGTATTGGAATGTCTTCGATCAATAATCGAAAACATCTGATGAAAAAATTAACATCTTATACAGCATAACATCACAAGTGCATTTGAGATGTTTTATTACCACACAATCAGAAAGTTCTGGTATACAAAATCAACAGTAGGTTCTTTGATATTACAAGGGCGCATACAAAATGAATGTTTCTATTTAGAGCACGATTGCACTATGATACTTGACTTTTGCATTTTAAACTTTAATTCAATACATTATATATAATAATGTTATAAAATCAACAATAGGTTCTCTACAGTGCAATATAGACTACAATGTATTGTGGACCAAGTCACTGCGTGGAAGCACGTGAAGCTTTCTCCCGGTCCACCAGAATGGGTCCCTAATCAGAAAAGGCAATCAATAGATTTGATTGAATAATCGGCGAGTTCACCGATTTTGATGACAATAAAAATATGGGAGTGTGAAATATTCGTGGATCATCATTCAATCCCGGGCAACGTCGAATCTACCTCCTAGTTAATTATATAATACACACAATAAGAGATATTTACTCAGGATGATAAGAATATTGCTAATGGGCAGCCAAAGAAAAATGCTTATTTTGTCACCTCATCATATCATAATAGGCAATAAATACAATTTCGAAATGCGAACATTCATAAATACATATCGCATTCCTTCTCGGTTTATATTCTATTTGCAATTTTACTAATAAATGTGGTTTATTAACTTCGTTTTCTGATGTTTCTCTCGTGTAGCATTATAATTGGTCCTCGCTAAATCGAATTTATTCTTTTCTCTTATGTGTTTATTACATTAGGACGTTTGCAGACACCAAAGTGTTGTCTTTGGTTTGTTTTTCTTTAGATGCTTGCTAGTTGTCCTTTAGAAGGTTTCAATTTTATAAGGAATTGTATGAATGTAACATTTTTCAGCATTAAATTAATTTACTTGTATTATATATGTCTGAATGACGTACAAAAAAGAAGGTATGTATATAACACACAATTTAAACAGAAAAATATTTCTCGTTAACACATAGTTTAGTTCATTAAGTCAGATCTGCATATTTCGAAATTCAATTTTTCTTGTCTCATAAACAACGTGCAAGAAATATAATTTGTTTTAAGAGCTAATAATGAGAATGTTTCAAGATAGTTAATATTGAGATAGTTTCGGAACTAAAAAGAAAGATCTATTTTACTAATAAAGCATGTGACGTTTATAAAAAAAAAAACATGATTCGTAATCCGGTGGGTCACCATTGGTACTTTGTAAATTAATGTCTACATTTAGTGCCCTGAAATGATTGGGAATATAAATATTTGGAATTTGATTGGTTTCACCCTTTCTTCCTTGTGATATGTAATCTATCCCGGGTTACGCCTGCATGTTGAAATGATGATTTTGCTGTGAAGGTTGGTTAGTACAAAAATAGCCAAAGGGTAAGTGATGACGTATGTCAAACTCTGTAGCTGGGGTCAATGATAGCACCTGGAATAGGTCATTCGGATTCATGTGAAAGAGAACACGGAAAAAAAGAAAGAAAGAAGGAGAGAAAGAAAGAAAGAAAGAGAGGAAGATATCTTTTCTCTCGCATGCAAGTCAGTCTTCTTTTCGATTTTGGATGGAACAGACATGTCGAGATTGGCGCAAAACATATGTCAGAAACAAATATACAAAAAAGAGTTAAGCTAACCAACAAAAGAAAGATGTGGAATAGGCAAGACCTAGAAGAATAAACCAAGCATTAACTAATTACAGGAAGCCTCAAACATTATTTTGTGCATGCAGTTCCTTTTTGCAGCAATGAGCGAAAAGACCAAGATAACAGAAAAATGTTATAGTGAGCTTTATCGCATATATATGCATAGACACTAAGTGTATAACAATTACATACATAAATGCAAAGAGACACACGTAATGAGATATACACACAATATTTGCCACTTTCTCTCTCTCTCTCTCTCTCTCACACACACACACACACACACACACACACAGATGTGATGTTGCTATTCTCAGTCTTTTCTATAAATACTTTTCTGGCATATATTCTCCAGAATTTTTTCATCTATTCTCTGCTTCTTTTGTTCCAGCTTGTTTGACTCGTTGGTCTAGTGTTTCGGTCAATTTGCTGTCTCATACCTTATTGTAATACAACTTCCTAATCTAAGCTTGTTCTGACAAAGGAGAAGTATTGCTGTCTTTTTTGGTTGCTTATTGTTTTTATTAGCTAGTATGTGGAGACCTTTTATCCCTTCATAGTATTCATCATCAATCTATCCATCTTATAAACATTTATTGGAAAGTTGTGAAACTCTCTTCCTGTTCACTGTTTTCTTCCTACCTTTAAGTCAATAGGGATCTCCTGTCTTTGTGATAATTATGTTTCGTACTTATTAACTCCTTACATCAAATGGCTTGTCTGGAGCGATTTCCTCATTTTTTTTTTTTTTTTTTTAAATCTGATACATCTTATTCCAACCTTAGGTTTATCTTCATTAGTGTGAACTCAAACTAAGATAAAACAGTAGACCGCACGTTTATAATATCCAATCAATCTAACGGATGAGACAAAAAAACGTCTAATTCAATGTGTTTTCTCTGTGTTTTTTC
This sequence comes from Euprymna scolopes, assembly GCF_053919585.1. Classification (NCBI taxonomy): domain Eukaryota; kingdom Metazoa; phylum Mollusca; class Cephalopoda; order Sepiida; family Sepiolidae; genus Euprymna; species Euprymna scolopes. The sequence goes on along the minus strand of NC_136484.1, from coordinate 171,738,947 downwards.
GTCCATGCAATCATTTGACCTTTAAATCTTTTTGGTATCTGTCCTTGTACTCTGCGACTTTTATGATTGTATCTTGTTCTAAAGGTCAATATCATATTGTTTTATTCTTTTTACCTGTTCTAATCTGCCTACTTGTATTAATGTGTAAGTTTGTCTTTGTGCTTATCTGATTTATTCTAGATGTTCTATTTTTTAAATTATTCTTCTGATCACTTTTCTATCAACACTTTATTCCTACTTTCTTCGCCATGTTACTCTGTCTCCCTTCCTTTCTGGTGAAAGACGTTTAACCTAACAGGAACTAGTAAATAGAAAAATGATATACGTTAAAAGCGACTAAATAATAATTTTTTTATAAAAGAAAACGTATGTAAACATCGCTTTAACATTAATTTTGAAGTATGCCAGCTTTAAACGAACAACAAATAACAATCAAATATGACTTCACATGACACTGGAGAAAGTGGGCAATAGAGGTTTAAGGAGTTCTTTGGAAGAACTAGACATGTGAACATGTCATTTTAAAATGTGCAGATAAGTTATGATTAAGGAGTGAATATCAATATCTGTCTGTTTACCCCCCCATACTCCAATGTTAAGTGATTTGAAACGAAGATCAAGCCGAATAAACCTTTCTGTCTTCCAACAGTTTTTCCATGACTTAGACCATTTATCAAAGTATAAAAAAACTTATTTGGAGGCGGCGATTTCTCATTCTGGAAGAGCCATTGAACGGGTATATACAAGAACAAACACTAACAAGGTAGGATTATGATATTTCATTCGTGCATGGCAAAAGATTGAAATGTTAGTATATATAATTTTTTTATTGAAATGATATCGACACTTTTGAAAGTTTGGGTATTATTAGAATTATTAGACATTTAAGAAAGAAAAACCGATATTATTTTTGTCTTTAAAACAAATTATTTAACTTAGAGAAATAGACATGCAAGCTTCTAACCATTTAAGATCCTTCTCAAACTTTTTATTTTCAAATAATATTTCTCTTGGCGATATAAAAATCTATTAAGGATGGAAATCGATCAAGCTATTGATCGCGGATAGTCTGATAGTCTAACTAACTGCTCTTCTGTTGGGTTTGGATTTTTATAAATTCTAATAACATTTCAAATTTTAAACAATAGCTGTGGTTTTTAGCGTTGCTGGTTTTCAACAAAACAGTCACATGGGACAAATCTGGTTTAGCCGTTTATTCACCAACAGCCTGATCATGGAACATGTAGTGCTAGTTCCTATGACGCTAGTAGTGTAGCAATATTTAGGTGTTTATTCAACTTATTATTTTTTACTAACGGGTCACGAATTCATCGAGCCATCAAGGCCTAAAGACCATTCTAGAACACTGTTTAATGGATTATGACAAACGAATGGTAAGACAAATACTTTGAGGCTTGCAGACCATGGTTGAATCTTGGCTGAAATCGATTACTTAACAGAATAACTGAAGAATTTGTTAATATCTATACTATTATATAAAAGTCATCCCTTAGTAAAAGTGTTTCTGTGGAACCAATTGGATTTGAACTTGGCATACCCAGGTTGTCAGTCTGTGTCGTTAACCACTTAGCTTAGCTTAGGATGAATGAATGAAAAACTAAAACATGACCAATTAAACTACAAGGTCGTTGGATATTTTTTATTTTATCTTATACATAACTGCATCTATCAGCTAAGAAAAGATGATGGGAACTCTGACTTTCACATCACACCTGCGACTACAGAAAGATGACTAGCTGGTCGTGTCGAGGAGGTGAACTGTAGAATTACTGTGAAAATCGAACGTCGCTACCGTATCCTACAGTAGGAGATAAGAAAGGAGACCTGATCCGGCATCAGTTGGCTCAACAATTCTAAATGGCATGCTAAATAGCTCATTTCGCTTCTATTTCTGTTCTATCAGAAAAGTTTAATATTTTTCATTTGCAAGCATTTTATTCTTGTAAATTATCACGGAAGGAAGTTCGATTGATTCCTCTTAACTAATGGCTCTTCACTTATTTTAAAACAAAAAGATTTTGACGTTTGCAATTTCATTTTTACCCATCCAATCCTACTTAGTCACTTATGTCTCTCGAAATATCGTCATTTCTGTTTTTTGTAATTTTTGTTGTTTTATTTTTGTAATGCGTCCAAATATCTATACAAGGAGCTCTGTCCGTTCGTTGTTTATCACGCTTACGTTTGAAATAGTATTTTCATCGCTAAACAGATTAATTGAATAGACTTATCTAAGATAAGTCCAAATATTTCTACAAAATCTTTGCTGATCAGTTTGTCTGTTGGTCTGTAATGCTTAAATTAAGTTGTTTTGTTTTATGAAATATCAACTCCTACTGTAATGTTACACACATATCAACATGTAGGAACCCACCATGTTGTAGACTCCGTCGCGAAGGAGACAAAGACAACGAATAGGAAAAAATTCAACTCGCTGTTTCAGGTTTTAACAAAAAGTTCCTTATTCCTCCTTCTCCCGCCATGCATGATTGTGTTGTCATCCATGTGTCTCTAACATGATCGTGATCGATCTGCTTACACGTTCTTGTTTTTATAAACTATTTCTTTCTTCCTTGCCATGACGTCACTTCGCACACGGCTCGGTCATTTGCATTCAGCTGCCATACACACGTTTACATTCTGTTACACTACTAGTTGTTATGCTTTTATGGCATATCAACCCTTTTCAAGTTATTTAATGTGAAATCTAGTAATTTTAGAAAAAAGTTTTTATGCTTCAAGTTCTTTATATTTTTATATATTCATTTGTGGTGTTTGGTTTGGTTGTTTTGTTTTATGGCATATCAACCTTTTTCAAGTTACTTACTGCCGAATCAGATAATTTTGGAAAAAAAAAAATTTATGCCTCAAGTTGTTTATATCTTCAAATATTTATTTGTGGTGTTTGTTTTATTTTATATATTTTATGTATATTTTATTTTATGGCATATCAACCCTTTTAGGGTTCAATCATTTTAATAGAGGTGTTTTATATAAATGCATTCAAAACCAAGCTGCTATCTTTCCATCATCAATGCTCTGATTCCCGTCTGGCATCAATTGAAATAAATGGCTCTCTTTTGGGGGAGACTCCATGTTTTGACAAGCTTCTAGGTCTGACCTTTACTCCTGATCTGAGATGGAACGTACATCAAATCCGTTGCCAAAACTGCTGGAAAAATGGTGGGATCGTTCTACCACTCCAGTAGATATCTCACTGCTGATGCCATTCTCTTCCTGAATAAGAGTCAAGTACGTCCATCTGAGTAGGAGCTCCTAGAAGCAGCTTATCCTGCCTTGGCACAGAGTTCAAAATAGACTTCATAGCCTAGTAGGAGATGCCCTGCAACTTCTTTCCTACAGACGTTGTGAGCTTGTCTCTGCTTTATCGGTATTTTCATAGCAAGTGCTTGTCTGAGCTCCAACCTATGGTCCCCCCTCAGCCTGATTTTCATGAAAACCACTCGTCTAGCTGAAACCACTATCAATAATTTCCCCCACTCTTTATCTGTGCCTAAACCTAACCATAGATTTCATGAACAAAGCTTTTTTCTTAGAGCTGCACGCCTATGGAACTCTGTTCGATTTTTCTGCTTTTCAATTGACTACAATATCGTTGTCTTCAAGTCCAACATAAACAAATTCTTGATGAGTTGTCCACCTAAGAAATCCAATTTACTAAATTTTCACTAATAATAATTACCATGACATTTCCCAATTGACTGCGAAATACTCATTAATCCTTCTCCTCGAGTGGCCTCCATTCCTTGATAAGTGATGACATTTGTAAAAAAAAAATATTTATTCATGGTGTTTTGTTTGGTTGCTTTGTAGAGAAAAATTGTAATTTTTGTTTTTGGATTTGCAAAACATTTTGGAGTTTTGGAAAGGGAAAGGAAAAAAAAACATAATAACCATAATAACATCAATGTTTGGTGCATTTAAGTCAGGAAGTTGATATCTTCGGACAGCCTGATCTGGTTGTGTTGGATTTTAAAAGATAAATGAGTTAAATAATTCTATCAGAAAGGTTAAATAAGTTTTTTTAAGCATTTAATTCCAAAGGGTCCAAGCATCCACATACAAGGTATCAAGTTTTTTGTCTCTTGGTTCATCATGTTAAAGATTTAAATAGCATTTTTATGTTTTGATCTGCAAATTAAACAGACATATATTGAGATGAATCCATGTTTATAACCAGGTCTGTTGATCTTGCTTGCTTATATTTAAAATAACATATTCTTTGATCTGCCCTGTTTCAGTTTAATACTGTATTTTTAAAAATTATCAATTTGTTCCAAACAAGATATATTTCTACTAATGCTGTTGTTGTTGAGCACTATTCATTCATTTCGATTCAGATAATTATTGTTGGCATTTGTTTCTCTGATATCTTTCTATTTAGAAGTATTTTTTGAAAGATATCTGGTACTTACGAGAGAAACCATATGTAGGTCGCCGATATCCTTAAGTGAAAATGTTTCTGTTGGATTCAAACTTGGCAGTCACTTACTCACTGTCACCTCCCTGCTACTACTGTGTAAGGAGCTACTGTGATTGGAGCCAAATTTATGGGAAGGAAGTAACCTAAGTTGGAACTTTAGCAGTAAGATATTTGGACATATTATATTTAAATTTCTACGTGTTGGTATAGTAGGAGAAACAAGAAGCAGGAAGTGAATTCCAAAGGCAAGTGGTTTGAGGAATGAAGTTGTCACATTAAAACTCTTCCAGTACCTCAGGACCTATAGAGTGAAGGGGTATGATTTTGCTGTTAGTTTGATGGGTCTAGGGTATATTCATTATGAGAACACTGGTCTCTCTGAGAGGATTTGTGTTATAGTGTGAAGTTGAGCTAACCTCTTTCGAGAGTCTGCGAATAGTTAAAATATAGCAGTCACTGATGGCAGTTATAGTCACAGAATCGAACGCACACTGTAAAATATTATTCTGTATTTGTGTAAATATACTCTTGTAAATATACCACCGTGTTATTTTAATCATTATCAGCCCTTCAAGGTCACAACATACTTCAAGCCCCATATGACTATCCCTTACAACTGATTATACTTAGGATTTTATCCGTTGTGCCATAGGTCAATGTAAGAATAAAATTTAAGATGAGAACAGTAATTCGAATAATCCAGATTGTTCGTCAAATATTTTTTGCAAATAAAAAAAAATATATCAGATTGAATTTTTTTTTCTTTCCTTGTTGCATAGCATTTATCATCTGAACATTAATAAAAGGAATTTTTTTTGTTAAATCATGGAATCAACAGAAACGATTCATTTGCTCATTTTTTTTTTTAAAGAAAGCATCAATAATTCTGCTGAACATGTGTTACTGATGCATACACAGCAATGTTTTAATGGCTATGTTTGTCACTTCAACCTGTTTCCATCCGCCTTGTATTTCACTATGGTTTGATCAATCAAATATGATTTCCGTTTTAGTGTCTTGGTGTTCAACAGGTTTTGTTATTAAATACCTGTGCATTCACACAAGAGACCTACTGTTCTTGAAACACGATATACATTATAATATTACACACACATATATACATGCATTATACATGCATTATATATATATATATATGCATGTATGTATATATATATGTGTATATATACATGTATATATATATATGTGTGTATATATATGTATATATGTATATATATGTATTTATATATGTATATATATGTATATATATATATGTATTTATATATGTATTTACATATGTATATATACATATGTATACATATATGTATATATACATATGTATATATATATGTATATATACATATGTATATATACATATGTATATATATATGTATATATACATATGTATATATACATATGTATATATATACATATATATATATGTATATATATACATATATGTATATGTATATATATACATATATGTATATATATATGTATATATATACATATATATATGTATATATATATATATATATGTATATATATATGTATATATATATATGTGTATATATATGTATATATATATGTGTATATATATATATATATATATATATATATATTTTTGGAAAGGAAAACCATCAGGGCTGGGTTGAGTGGGTGGAATTGGCCTTGCAGTGCGTTCTGATTTGGTGAAGAGGACTGAACAGCCAATCTGTGTAAGTGACAGAATTATGATGATGCGCTTCCCTCTTGCACACAGTAGGTATATGACGATTTTATCTGTGTATGCTCCTACCATGTGTCATGATGAAGACACCATCATGGCGTTTTACAGAGATCTCTGTCGTACCATATCCTCTATTTCTTTATCTGATAAGATCTTACTCATGGGTGATCTAAATGCAAGGGTTGGCAAGGATCATCACACCTGGGACTCACTCGGCCGGTTTAGCGTAGGTAGAGTCAACAGTAATGGTCTGCATCTTCTCCATCTATGCACTCAGTTTGACCTTGCTATCTGTAACACTTTCTTTGGCCACAAAGAGGTCCATAGGTTTACCTGGACCCATCCTCGTTCAAAACAAGGTCACTTGATCGATTACATTATTTCCAGGAAGGTAGATTTGCGGTATGTATGTAGTGTGCGTGTTATGCATGGAGCTGAATGCGGCACAGATCACTTTTTGGTACACGGGAAGTTGAAGGTCTGTATAAGGAGGAAGTGTAGGTTGGGCAGTGTTGGGATTCCCAGGTGGGTTGATGTGTCCAGGCTGGATGATCCAAGTGTACGTGAAAAGCTTCGATCTGTAGTTAATTCTCCTGACTTTGATGGGTCATGGGCGCATTTTAAAAATACAGTCTATGAAATAAGTGTAGATGTTCTTGGCTTCCGCAAATCTAAACATCAAGATTGGTTTGATGATAATGATTTTGAAATTACTCAACTCTTAAGTGCTAAAAGTGAGTTGCACCATAAGATGTTGTCTGCCTCTCATGAAGGTCGAGAGTCCCTCCGACAGTCACTTAAAGCAAACAAGGGTATTCTCCAAAAGCGACTCCACCAAATGAAGAATCAGTGGTGGGCTAAACTCGCCAACCAAATCCAGATGGCTTTTGATTGTAAAGACCTCAAACGCATGTACCATTTGCTTAAAAAAGCTTTTGGTCCTCAAACACTATCTACATCTCCCCTACTCCCAAGTGATGGAATTGCCCTTATAAAGGATCCTAACAAGATTCTCCTTCATTGGACCGAGCATTATTCTGATCTCTTTGACAATCCCTCTAATGTTGATGAGTATTTTCTAGAGTTCTACTCAATAGATTGTTAAAGTATATTTGTCCATCCGTCATTCCAGAAAGCCAAAGTGGCTTTCGTCCGGGCAGAGGAACCACGGATATGATCTTCTCTGCTCGGCAGTTGCAGGAGAAATGTACTGAACACTGCGTTCCACTTTATCAGGTTTTTGTTGATTTGACTAAGGCTTTTGATACGGTGAACAGAAGTGCCCTATGGATAATTCTGGGGAGGTTGGGATGCCCACTCAGGGAGCTCCACACTAATATGAAGGCTCGACTGAACTTCCACGGATGCCTGTCGGAACCCATATCGGTTGACAATGGTGTGATGCAGGGTGATATCCTAGCACCTACACTTTTTTCAATTTATTTTGCAACTATGTTATCGTATGCTTAAGAGAAAAAATGTTGCATATATATATATATATATATGAATAGAGATACCACTAAGTGATTTGGCAGCCATAGCAACAGTATCAGACGCAGGCTTTCTGCAACATACTCTTTCTATGATTTTGTAAATATAGTCTTGTGAATATTCCACCCAGTTGTCTTAATTATTATTGACCCTTCAAAATCACATCACCCTTCAACCTCCAGAATATTGACAGTTTTTTTTTATCCTGAAATCCGGTGAAAGGATTTATTTGTCTATTTTAAGATGGATAACTCGACTATAAATGTGTTAGTGGTGCACCCACAACTATATTTCAATTGACTAGGTTTGACAATTCAACCTGCTTCCATGTTAGAACTGATTATTACTTATTACTTTATATGTTGTATCACAAAACTTTGTCGATCCGTAGGTCTTTTGTGCTTATGTGTGAAATAGTATTTTCGGCATATGTTTCAATGGACGTATCTTACGTATATCCGGTGTGTTATTTATTTATTTATTTTTTTTTTTTTTGTCCTTGTTGTAATGAGTATCATAAGTATTTAATACCAGCTTTTCTCTTCTATCCAGCTTCCAAGGTCAGAATCTTTTCCCTCAACAATATCCTCATTAAGCAATTTCCTTTCAAGACGCACGATTCACTTCTAATATCTTTTTCCTTCCACGGAGCAGCTTCATCAATTTCCCAGTTCCCCACCACATCAATCTGATCATCACCAATTATTCATTTCACTTATATCACTTTAATACATTCTTTACTAGGAACGACCCCTCCTCCCCCTTAGAATCGCATACACTGTTTTCTCGTTTTCCTCCTTTTCATCCTTTATTATAGTCTTACTCTATCTAATCCTCTCACTCTAAGCCAGTCCTTTCTTTTCTTCTTTTTTTTTACTATTATGCAAATCATTAGCAATTATACATTTCACTTATTCAGCGAATTCTTATTTTCTCTTTATCTTTCTACCATCTATCTTAAAATCAAACATTTGTTATTTTCCAATCTTATGGATAACTAGCAGGCTTACTCGGAGTTGTCCGGACTGGGAGTGGATAGCATCACAAGCAACAATTTAATAAGGACTAATTGCATCTTTAATGGATATATTTTTTCCTACTTGGGAGTCACCATTTACCAAGGCCCGAGGACTACTCGAGGACAAAGGTTAATGAATGTAAGGTAGAAGTGTAGTAATGGTTAATGGTGTAAGTTGGGTAGAATTTGATTATTTATGGGGGTGGCTCATATATTTTTAGGACATGAAAGAGGGTTTTGTCGGTGAAAGTGTGGGATTTGGCTCCTTGTTGAGTTAGTTGAAGGTACTACCATAGAGGGCCACTAGTGCTACGAGTTTATCAGACCACATTCTAATAAAGTGCACGTAAAACAAGTACAGTGAGGCAACATGCAACGATCGATCCAAACGTGAATATAAGTATAACAATTCTGAAACAGTAGACAAAGTGGTACTTGTGCACAATTGGAACCAGATGTAACTCAACATCCAATCGTTTTTGCTCGGAACATGACGTCAACAGCTGGTGTTCACCGAACGTCGCCAATTATGAAAGCATAATAATGCTACTCAAAAAAACTATGAAGAAAACATTTAACTATAATCAAATTAATAGGGAAACAACACGAATCAACCGTAATAATTTCTCTTTTATTTTAATGTAATAAATATTTTTGTTACTGGGGTGGGGGGAACAAGTTGTATGTTTTTTTACGATATTTTTTTTCTTGTCATACTTTTTCAACAAAAGTTTTAAATTAAACAACTTTTTTGTGTTTTTACATTTACTATTATATTTATTTTCTCTTTTTTTATTTTTGAGCTAACAATATTGCAAAAAATACTAAACAGAAAACCATTAAACAAATTTTTTTTCAACAAAAAGGTTCACAAATAAGCATTTTTTTTTGTTGTTGTCTTTTATGTAATTTTTAATTTTTTTATTTTCGGTATGGTGGGACTGGACAACCGTTTTTTTTGTTTTTTTTTACCAGCATTCTCCTGTAGGTTTATATAGGCTTTTCTACAATCGCATCAGACGACGTCAAAGGTGGGAAGAGACAGTGGACGTGAAAGAAACTTCATCAACCGGCATATGGTTTAAGATAGAGACAAAGGGTTCATGACCAAATTTCTGTCTCCACATAAACTCAAACAGATAACTGTCGAGAAACTTTGGGCTGGTCCTGCATTTTTATTTATTCCGTTGTTTGGGTTTCTTTTACATCTGCTCCACATGATTAGTGGTCGCCTTGGTGTCAAGGTCGACGAAGTGAAGACTGTGGGTCTCCATTAAATGGTGAAATCCTTCTACTCACACTTTTCTGTATGCTTTCCAGCAGTCTGACACGATCGTAGTCCCCGGCAGAATATACTGTTTCAGAATAGGAAGGAGGGTTTCAGCATTCTTATTTGGGACCGTGACGAGCAAACCCTCCTTCTCAGTCAGGTCATAACCAGCAATAGTCGGCCGGCGTTGTGTTTCCGATGGTTAAATAGGGACTCGTTTATTTCCACAGTATGCCCAGGTCTGTTGGAAATGTCTGAGGAAATAATCCCAGCATATGATGTGTATAAAATTCTTCCAGTCTGCTATAGTATGCGCAGACTCCACCCCACATTCTCGAATAAGATTTTTTTTGAGTTGCCATATCGTAGGCCCACAGGTAAATGAGCCTTATTGTGGTAGCGATTTAAAGCTTTGCTTGCTGAAAAAACGTGTCTGTCCTTATGGAGGTCCACTGCTATCATTGCTTGTGTGCATCTCTATCTACATCCATCATTGACCGATCTTCTTTTAGCGATGATGCATTTCTCATTACAGGAAGTGTATTTTTTTGTTGCTATTAACTTCTTCTCTTGACAGTTGGATACGACTTGTTCCGACATCATCAACAATTTTTTCCAAACTTGAGATATTCATTTTTGTAAACAGTTGTCAGAAAAAAGGCTGTTGAGGTGTGAGTTGCTTAGGGAATTTATTGATTTTTTCTTCCAATTTTTTTGCCAGAAGTTCGTCTGCTACTTTGCAGCTCATTTATTGACTAATCGACGTCTTACGTCAGGGTACTGGATATGACCTTAAACTATATCCAGTGGTGAGGCCCCAGCTTGCGGGCTTTGGGGAGTGTGGAGCCACCCTTTAATTGCCATTGCTCCCAGATCCACTCTGACCCGGATGGTAGTACCTGTTAGAGTCCCAACTATGGGTTAAATAGAAACCGACTTGAAAACAACAAATATATTCTATTAAAAAAATTTTCTTCTGAATCTTTGGATTCGCATTAAATAACCTGAAAAGGGTTGATATGCCGTAAAACAAAAACAACCAACCTTACGTCAGATTACAATCAAACTCGAGCGCATGACGTCATGTTCCGAGCAAAGCTGATTGGACGTTGAGTTACATCGGGTTCAAATTATGTACAAGTACCAACGAAATATGAATTCTCAATATTCATGTTAAAAATTGCAAATTATTTTTTTTCCTTTTGTAAAAAAAAAAACAATTTCCTTCTACAGTGTAATGCATTTGAGCAGTTAGAATGTGTGGTCAAGATTTGTGCTATGAAATTAATTTGTCTGCGTTAGAAAACCATCAACTGATGTAAAAAAAAAAAATGAATGGCGAAAGAATTGCCTGTGGTATGGAAGTGTGGAAATTAGACACTTGTTGAGTGTTTGGATGTATCTTCAAAGAAGAACCAGTTGACAGCCAACACACAGCTTAACAGCTGACCATACTTGGTAACACCTTAGCATGTCATAATTTGTCAGCGCCAATCAATATGCATCCCATTTCTTTCTCAACAGGTTTTTTTCTTTTTTTTCTTTGATCTATAGGTTCAAACCCCCGCAAGTAATTTCCTTAATGCTTTTTGTTAACTGAAAAGACGTTTATATAAAATAATTTTATGAAAGAAACAATAGGTTCTTTAGAGTGCAATGTGGAATAACATATATTTTGGACTAAGTTATTGCATGGAGGCATGTGAAGCTTCCTCCCGGGTGATTTCACGGATTATAATGACAATATAGGAGTGTGAAATATTTGTTGATCATCATTCAATACCAGGTAACGTCGGGTCTCCCTGCTAGCACTTTATATAATTACTAGTAATTATTCTAATCACAGGACGGGTATAAGTAATTGATATAACATTAGTTTTAAATTATAATGTTTTTCCTTTTTTGTGAGAGGGGATGGTACGGTTTCGGTGTCACCCCTACCGCAAATAATTAAAAAAATAATTAATGCGTCCACGTTACACACGCTGTTGCCGAAAATACATATTCCATAATTCACAATGACTTTACCTTGCATTTGCATTGTATTGAAGCTCATGCATACGCATCAATCATTTTCAAGATGTGTTACGTGAGATAATTCAAGATTTACGACTCTTTATAAGGTAAAATTTACAAAAACCTACTGTGTCTATGTTACTAATCGAGTTGCCTAGAATATATATTTCAAAATTTCTCATGACTCATAAAAACAATTAAATAATATATATGTATGTCTATCTCTCTCTCTCTCTCTCTCTCTCTATATATATATATATATATATATATATATATATATATATATATATATATATATATATATGTATTTATTTGCGATACTTTTAAAGTAATTAAATTATTTCTATAAAAGTACATTTTTACCTAAATGCGAGTTGGAATTAATTTTCCCTCTTACCAATTTACTACCCCCAAATGTGGAGTGGCATATATATATTGTTTCAAATATAATTATCCACTGACACGTGTTTCATTGTCTATGACTCTTCAGAATGGCTGAATCTAACGAGATTCAAAATCGTGATCCCATGGTTAGAAGCCTAAACCTCTACCCCTGAGCTATATCGCCCGGCTGTTTGATGTATAGTGTTCTTGTGTAGATTTTATTTATTTGTTTTTGGTTGCGATACTTTTGAATGAATTTAATTATTTATACGAAAGTGCATTTTTACCTAAATGCTAGTTGAGAATAATTAAACAATATATATGCCGCTCCCCATTTGGTAAAAGGAAAAATTATTCCACACTTCTACCCTAATATTTTGTGTCCTCGGACTGTTAAACTTTGGAATTCCATCTCTGTTTCCTGCTTCCTTGACTCTACTGACATACAGAAGTTTAAATATAATATAAACAAACGCCTCAATACTCAGCTGCTCACAATCGTCTGTGAGGTATGATATGAAATGAATGTATTCCTTCAACGTAGTTTGCAAAGCAAAATAAAATTATAGAATATAAATAAATAAAATAACATAATAATTTGTCGCTTATGTTAATTTTATGAATACTTAAAGGGCGTTTTGCTCTTGTATTGAATAAGCAGACGTTTCTTTAAAAGTCAATATTTATGAAAAATTCTCTCAACAAAAAAGACAAAAAAACATTCTTTCTAAAGGAAAGACAGTACTTTTAAAAAGCGTCGCTATTACCAACGATTTTGAAGATGAAGAACTTACTTGGAAGCAACTATCTTTAGAAAGAAAAGAAGAGAAAAAAACCCAAACTAAGTATTGATTTAGGTGCACTTAATTTGAGTACAGTTAAACCTCGGGATACGGCATTAAAAATTAGTAACAATATACTGTATAGTATATAATACACATATATACAATCAAATAACATTATAAATAACAACGTAATGCGGGGCAAATGCCGTAACCAGGGTCCAGAAAAAGAACATTGTATTTCACATCGTAACCTGAAAAAAACATATTCTAGAGTCACTCTATCCAGGGGTTCTACTGTATATATATATATATATATATATATATATATATATATATATATATATATATATATATATATATGTTTTTTTTAAATAGACATTTGTTGAGGTCATTTGCGGGCGCTGCTCCCGTGGTCGATGGGTAGAACTGCCGTCTATCAACGTGATTGTTCTAGGTTCAGTCCTTGGCTAGGGACAGGTGATAGTCTAGCCGCACTAATGAGTTGTGATACAACGAAACAATACTGTATGTGGATGACTAATATATATATATATATATATATATATATATATATTTGTGTATACATATATATGCTTATAATTGCTTCAACCTACAACTTGGATGTCTTCAAGTCTAATGTTAACAAATTCCTAATGAACCGCCCCCCTAATTAAACACTTCATCAAATCTCCTCACTAACGTGATGTACTTACAATAACCCTTATCCCTGAGTGGCTTCCGGGCCTTGATAAGTGGTGATCACTGTGTAAAAAAAAAAAAAAAAAAAAAAAGTATGTGCAATAACTTGATTTGGCTAAAAATTCCTTTTTCTTGCAAAAACGTTAAAAAAAGAAATAAGTACTAAATTTTAAGCTATTCGTATTTAAAATAATTGTCCAAACAGCCTCTTATGTTCCAAGTGGCAATATGCCTTGTTTGGGGAGTAAAAGAGAAACAATAATATTAAGGTTTAATGCATTTTAACTCAAGGAGCCGGTATCTTCAGATAGCTTGATCTGGTAGCACTAAGCGCCACCTTTTGAAAGATCGATTTTCTTACGTCACATTTTAAAACAAAGACGAACATAATTCTTGGATCAACACCAAAGATTTCCTCAGTAGCCGATATGCCATCTTTTTACCAAATTTTATGTAGATGCGTTATGCAGTTTCGAATCATCTGTTACTCTTCAGTCTACCTTAGTAAATTGTTTCTTTTACGGAATATCAACTCTTTTTGTAGTTATTTCATACTGAGTAGGGTCATTTTGGCGAAACTCTTTATATTTTGAGTTTGTTTTATCTATAAATATTTATTCATAGTGTTTGGCTTGGTTGTGTTGTAGAGAAAAAATGCTCTTGTTTTTAGCGTAGCAGGATATGATTGCGTTTTGGAGAAAAAAATAGAACCATATCGATATTTGATGCATTTTAGATTAGGAAAACAGTATCTTCATACAGCTTGATCTGGTAGCACTAAGTGCCATCTTCTGAAAAATCAATTTTCTTGGGACACGTTTTAAAAAAAATAGGAAAATATTTTTTGAGTTGACACCAGAGATTTCATCAGTAGCCGATATTTCATCTATCTACCAAGTTTTTAGTAGATGTGTTTTGTAGTTTTCAAATCATCCTGCAATGAAACAGACAACCGATACCGATGAAAATATTACCGCATTCGCACAGGAAATTAATTCTTCCCTCCCTCCCGCTCTACATGCTTTCCTCCTTTTTCTGTTCTTTCAATCTGATCTTTATATTCTTAAACTATCCTGGGTGCCCGGCGTTGCCGGGGTGTTTGGAGTTGTGTGTTGAGTAAAACAACAACAAAAAAAAAAAGTGGTAGTAGGCAGACAGGCTCGAACCCGTGAGGCGAAGGCGGAAAAGAAAGTGAAAGAAAATCTGACATCTTAGCCGATGTCTCCATGACGCGACCGAAATTAAGCAAAGTCAATCCAACGGTGACGATGACTCGCTGAAATATCGACTCCTCTTTGTACAAAACGGCCGAGTTTAGCGTGAAGGAATTAATGTTTTTGGCCAATTCTTTGGTATTTGTCGATCGAGACGTCGAGCTTCAAAATGAAACCGATCTTGTCTGGATCCATCTCCTCTGTTGAAAGTTTTTGCGAGACATACATACATACATACATACATACATTTAAACAGACAGGTGAGATTTATATTATAGATAGTCTGTTTTTCTCCCTCAAAGACCTAAGTATAAGTCCTAATACTGAGAAATATGATAAATGTTATAAAATAGTTTTTTGCACGATTGGAAGTTTCCCAACCTCTACAATTCATATTATGGGGGAACCATTCCGTTATTTCCACCCTTTTCCATCGTTATATGTTATTTTTTACAACTTTTTTCAGGCGATTTAATACTTAATCTGGTCATTTTAGTAAAAAAAACAATTATGTGCCATGTTCTTAATATTTTCAAATATTTATACATAGTTTGGTTTGTTTGTTTTGTTTTACGGCATATCAACTCGTTTTGGGTTAATAGTTTCGCCATTAGAGACTCATTCTGCGAAGAAACAGACAACCGATACTGGTGGAAACACTACCACCTTTGCACAGGAAATTAATTCCTCACCCCTCCACCCCGCTCTACATGCTTTACTTCTTTTTATAGTTCTTTCAGTCTGATCTTTATAGTCTTAAATGGTCTGCTCTTTTTATTTTAAACTTAATCGGAATCGCTCTCTTTCCATCATTTGTTCCACTTACGCCTGCCCGTCCTTCCCCTTCCATCTTCTTATTAACTTGCCTATCTTGTCAGCAAAAACCATCAAATAACATGTCCTCCTTTTCTAGTTCATTTCTTCTTTTTATTCTTCTTTTTGATTTCTTCTCCTGATTGCCTCGTGCTAGAACTGTCTATGTCAATACACCTGTCTATCCTGTATCTCCACCAATCTAAACACATCAACTTTCCTCCTCTTGTAAGCCTTTTACATCTCACATACCTTCCCCTCGAACATCTATTCGACCTTCTTCTCCTGAAGTATTCAACTCGGTGTACAAGACCTGCTTCAACAGATACTAAGAGAATCTCCTTATGGCATTTCAAAAAGCTTCGATTTACCATATCCAACCACTCTGCAGAGAATGTTGGTACAACAGGCGATTCCAGCACATACTCTAATACGCCGTTGGACCAATCAACATCACTGATGAGCATCGTCCACTCAACCGGTAGGAAATTGCTTCTGAAGACAGTCGTTATCAAATTCTACTCACTGGAACAGCCAAACACTTCACCAGATCTTCATATAAATTCTTTTATCCGAAAAGGAATCTTTAATTACGTACAGGCTTTTCATAAAAGCCAATCAAATTCAATATCTGGAGTAAAATAGCGATAAAGATTTTACGATGATATTCTATAAAGTAATAAGAAAATAATCCAAATAAGTACAAAGACAACTGTTTATATATATATTTACTATAATAATTATTAATTTCATCCTTTCGAGAATCATAAATGTAGGGTGTCACAATTAACACCGGTCAATAGAATCGAACCCAGCAACAAAAGCCATCTCTGAGTCAAATAGCAAGGATCTAATCAAATCGAGCACGGTTAATCGCGAGAAATACTGTTGAAATTTAAACATTTATTTTTAAATGTTTTTAACGTCTGTCAGAGTGATCTAATCATTATATGATTATCTTCACATATGAGCTAAATCGACTGACTTTATTTCAACTGAAAGTGTGCAACAATAAGAAACAAGTTTCTTAAAGGGGCTGACATAATTATTTACTATAATAATTAAATACCTACTGACACTGGTGATTCATCCTTTCGGGAATCATCAGAGCAGGGTGTCACGTTTAATACCGGTCGATTCGAACTCGGCAACAAAAGCTGTCTCTGACTCTCTCTCTCTCTCTCATATATATATATATATATATATATATATATATATATATATATACATATATATATATACATATATATATATATATGTATATATATATACATATATATATATATATATATACATATATATATATATACATATATATATATATACATATATATATATATAATAAAAGTTACAATAAGTTTACTAAGGTAATCAAAATGGTAAACTTAAAATATATTATAAATATTAAAGAGTTAATATTTTCAAGTAAAATAAACTCAGCCAGATGTAAAAAGCTCAATAAAACCGAAAAGGAAATAGAGCTTATAATATGAACAAATGATTAATAAAACATGTTAAAAGACATCTTGAAAAAGAGTTAAAAGCATATTTAATTTTGAAAAAGGAAGCACAAGATAAGTGGATAGTCCTTAATCCGCAGAGTTTCGAAGAAATACTCTCCTTCTCATCAGAGGGCAGGAATTAGCAAAATGCAGGATCGGATTTTGCATATAAAAGTATTTAATGAAACTACAAGTAAGTCAAAGATCTTACTTGGTTAAAAAAAAAAGGGTGAGGTAAGGGGAACAGGAGGCAAAAGAAAAATAATAAAAAGATTTCACATGAATGGATAGTCCGGTGAAGGGTAAAAATCCCAAAATGGTAAAATCCAAAACGGTCGAATTTAAAATTTCAATCCAATGGGTAAATTCCAAATGGTCTAAAATTATCCAAAAGGCAGAGTTCCTTGGAAAAAAGCGCAAATGGAATGAATTCCAAATCATTAAAAGAAAAGCACTCGAGATAATATTTAAAACACGTCTGTCACGGCTGGATGAATCAAAAAAAAAATATATATATATATAATGTGTGTGTGTGGAAATATGTTTTATATTTCACTTTTTATTTACACCAATCTTTTAATTTATCAAGCTCAATATAATTACAGAGCAATAATAAATAACAAAAATAATAAATGACAAAAATCTTTTAATTTATCAAGCTCAATATAATTACAGAGCATATAACAAATAAATGACAAAAAGTCTATATTTAAAATTTCTAGATGTTTACCCTCTTACAATGTTTTCCTTTAAGTACGTTAGCATGCACAATCCTTGGCAGCACCTGTTTCATAGCGCAAAATCAATCATTTAATTATTATATCAATCAATGAATTTATTCTGCCCTTAACTCATCTTAAGAGAAAACACTTATTAATGCATTAAAAGACAATAAATATATATGGGCATGATTCCAAAATCCGAAAATTGGAAGAGAAGTTGTAATTACTTTTTCCTTTTTTTTCTTTTACTACACCATTTTATTAATATAATAATTAAATGAATGACTACGTTACGAAACAGGTGCTGTCAAGAATTGTGCAGGTCAACGTACTTAAAGGAATAAATTGTAAGATGGTCAACATCTTGAAATTTAGAATATAGACTTTTGTCATTTATTTGTTATGTATAAAAGGACATTTGTGTGAGAGAGAGTCCATTCCTTATGTACTCCGAAACTGTCGGGCTGGTTTTTTTGTACAAAATTTCATACAAATGTACTTTATGTATCTGGCAGTGTTTGTAGATATATTTTGTTTCGTAATGTTTTTGATAAGCATCGTAATCGATAATCAAAAAATTCGATGAAAGAAGGAACAAGTGATTTTGACGAAAGTGAACAGCTATTAGAGCTCAACTCCTCAAGTGCATTTCAGATGTTTGATTACCAAACAAAGCCGAGAGGCCCGACATTATAAAACGAACAGTAAGTTCTTTGATATGACAGACTCGCATTCAAAATGAATGTTTCTGTTGAAAGCACAACTGAACCCTAATACTTCAATTTTTTCATTTAAAACTTAAATTCAAACCATTATCACCGTACAAGCAGAAAGGCCAAGTATATAAACCTCAACAATAGGTTCTTTGGTATGAGAGGAGCGCATTCAATATAAATGTTTCTGTTTAGAGAGCATTTAAACCATGATACTTGACTTTTGCATTTAAAATTTTAATTATAGCCATTATATATAATATTATATATAATATTATATATAATATTATATATAATATTATATATAACATTATATATAATATTATATATAATGTTATAAACAATCAGTAAGTGCAATGTAGAATGCAATGCATCGTAGATTAATTCACTGTGTAGAGACATGTGAAATTGTTTCCTGGTGCACCGGAACGGCTCTCCAGCTAGAGCAGGCAATCGATTTGATTGAAAAATGTGGGATTTCACTGATTTCGATGACAATTAAAATTTAGAATTGTGAAACATTCGTTGATCATCATTCAATCCCGGGCAATGTCGCATCACACTGCTACTATATATATATATATATATATATATATATATATATATATATATATATATATATGAAAAAGACAACAGGAAAACAAATTAAAGACGGGAAAAAATCATCAAAAATGAGAGATTTACCGAATTCTTTCAGATAAATGAACGCCTTCAAAATTTTTGTTCTTTGATCCAAATTCTTCTGATGATTTCTTCATTTTGTTAATTTGTTTTTGGATTTTACAGACTGGGCATATAGCTCTCTTGCATTTTTTATTACTCTTTTACAGTGGTTGCTGGCAGTCCTGAAAGCAGCTTTAGTCTCAGTGCATCTATTAAGTTGGTAGATATGGAAAAAGTAATTTCTGTGTGCGATAGCAGCAGCACATTCTGGGGAGAACCATAGCTGGCTGTTAGGTTTTTGTTGAAATTTTTTAGATGGTATGAATTGGTCAATGCCTACAATTAACCATTCGGTCAGATCTGATACTATAGAGGACAAATCCTTTTTAAACATGGAGTGCAGAGGTAAATCAGATATGAATGTACGGAAGCTATCCCAGTCAGCCATAGAGTATCGGTATACAGTAAAGTGGAGGGGTACGTCTGGGGACTTATTATATTTCATTTTTATCTTAACTGATACGACGGAGTGGTCGGAGGATCCTAGAGGAGAATGAACGGAACATGAACATAGCTCAGGGGAAGTTGATAGAAAAAGGTCTAGGAGGCTTGCATATTGACCAGTAGTATCGGGCACACGGGTGGGTTCGCGAACAATCTGAGTGAGGTCATAAGCAATGGCAAAATCATGACAAAACCTCCCCTCATCGTCTGTCTTGTTTGAATGGGTCAGCAATTCCATGTTATGGAGGTTGAAGTCACCACAGATGTGGATGTTAGCCGAGGAATGTGTAGACAGGATGTGGTCTATTTTCTCAGATATACTCTTAAAGATAGTAACTCCACTGTTATGGGGCCGATAGAGGGCAAATATAAATGCAGTGGTGTAAGCAAGTGCAACCCGGAAGCACATATAAGGTAAATTAGGATCTTCTCTAGAGATATCCCTGCCACACGGGAAGCCATCTTTAATGTAGGCACATATTCCATACCCATGGCGATCTTGGGGTCAGATTTAGCTGTTAAGTTAGAGTATCCGTTAATTATGAACTCATCTAGGGAAGTGGTCGGCCCTATTCCAGTTTCAATTAGAAATGATATGTCCAGTTTCGTCTCCTGTAATTGGGTTTCAACCTCCGGAAGGTTGGAACGTAGACCCCTGATGTTAGAGAAGGAGACCTGGTATAGGGGTCTACATTGGAAGATGGCGTTCTAGGTTTATTCGAGTTTTTTTTTCTGGAGATGTTTCATGTTGAGGTTTTGGGATTTGTGGAACAGGTCGGCATACTTGGTTAGAGCAGTACAGAGAGGGAAAGTAAGAGAGAAAAAGACAGGAATTTTTTTTTTTTTTTGTAGCACATGAAAAGGTAAAGCCGTAACAATTACCCACTAGTATGGCATCGAGAGGCCCCACCAGAGACTACTGCATTATCCAGAATCCATTCACCAAATGGCAATACAGCAGTCCCAGTACTTTGCGCCTGCTGATAGGACAGCCTCCTCAGTGGTTAATCCAAGGTTCGGGTCCCTGACTATCAGGCGGATAACGTCAGCCCAGACAAAACGTTTACCTCCAGCACCCTTACTTTAATCAGTGGCCGCCAGATTTGTACGCACATGCAAAAAACAAATCTGATTCTATCCGATCGTCACTGCCAACCCCACCCCCTCCCAAATTTTTTGTTGGTTCATAATATTTGCAGGTAGATATCCTGACAACGATTATCAAGGTTAAATTTAGAGTAAATACTTTGAAAAATGGAGCGTCTATTTTAATAGCCGTTATGTTTGATTTTAGACCAATTATACTTTCTGTGAAGTATTTTGTTTACTTCTGTTTTCCTGACTCATTATCGACACTGCACATACATCACCTTTGCTTATGTTTGTTTTTACGTAAATTTATACCTTAGCTCCACTTCCACCTCCAAACTTTTCTTTAAAATGTCGACTTTATAGGTGTTTGCCTATGCTTATTAAGACAATCTCATCTATATTCGGCAAGTAGTTTCCGAGACATAAAGACCTATATTATGTGCTTTAAGTCAGTAGCCGCCAGATTTATACGCACTCACGAGGAACAAATCTAATTCTATTTGACCAACTCTGTCTCCCCCCAATTTTTTGTTGGTTTATAGTATTTGTGGGTGGGTATACTGCCAGATTCTCAAGGTTAAATTTGGGGCAAATATTTTGACAATCCCCCTCACAAAATGGGGTGTCTATTACGATATCCGTTCTTAAAATGGCGCGGTTGGGGGTGTTCATTCTGAAAGCCGTTCTTAACATGAGAAGGTTGGGGTGTCTATTCCGAAAGTCATTCTTAACATGAGGAGATTGGGGGTTAGGCAACAACAATCATAACTGTACTTTAATTTATTTACAAATGGGGCATGCTTCTACTGGGCAACGCCGATTGATGGGTCCTGCTAGTATATTAATATAAAAGATATTAACTATATAAGAAAATTTCTCAGCAAATAGTGCCTAAAAGATTTCTAGTTAAATCATCCTTATATTATGTTTCTGCAAATATTAAATTTTTCAAAGGATTTTACCATAGTGAACTTTATGCATTACATCATATGCATAATTTTGAACTTCAAAGAACTCACCTTTCAGCCTGGAATGTACATTAATCAAAACACCATTCAGTCTGAAATATACATTAAACAAAAAAGTATTCAGCCTGGAATATACCAGTTATCCTTGCTTTGGATTTTACAAATGTTCCTGTATTTTCTTTCGTTCAACCATAGAATATCCTTTTCATGCAATCATTTTAGATTTAATTTTCAATTAATGTGCTAATAAGCAAATTTTATAATTACCTATTTTTATTTTGCTAAGAACACGTCCTACGATGAGATAAGCCACTCATTGAAAATCCATGGATTAAAGAAAAAACTTAAAATTTTTGTATTCCTCGTTAAACAATAAATTTGTTGTAAATTTTTGTAATTTACAACAAATTTAAATGCAAAATGCTCATTTATATTGTTGCTCTATCTCGTATATTGAGCTTTCTTTATCTGGTTGAGTTTATTTTTAAAATATTTATACTAAAAAAATATGAACGTGCTATAAGTATCACAAACACTTTTAAATGACTTTTTTAATGGGGAAAAAATAGAAGCGATTGAGGTTATTAAGTAATCACACTTCAAAAATATTATTCTGTAAGTACACCGGTTGTTGTTTGGGAATTTAACGACTATGAATATAACTTTCCCAGCTGTTTTGATTTTATTTTTAAGTTCTTTTCTTTTCTTCAACTTTTTGTTTATTTGTTTTTATCATCTGAAAATGATAGAATGAAGAGGTATGTTGCTCTCACTTCATCAATCATGACCGGAGAGAAATCAAAACAAATCTGCAATTGTATTCTAAGTATGCCTGGACTGGGGATTGAATCATGAACCTGTCATTTAGAATTGGATATTACTAAGCACTACATTCGTAGTGTACAGATCCTTATAAACAATTCTAGTATGTATTTAAGAGCTTTAAACCAATTCTTAATTTAGGTATTATTACCTATTACTATATTTACTATTTATATTTTTTAAGATGAAAACAGTAATCCAAAAATTCCAAATAATGAAAAATTAATTGTTTGTTTATAATACAAATTATCAATCCTTATCTAAAAAATTATGGGATGTAATACATTTTTACATAAACTTTTAAGAACAGAGTAATAAAGGGAGAATTATGAAAATATATTGCTTTAGAGTAAAAATAATTGTTTAATAAAATAATAAATAATTAAAAAACAAAACAAAACCAAACAATCCACAGTAAATATGAATGTTAAAAATTAATTAATATAAATAAAAAACAAATAAATGAAAAAGAATATGATTTAATTATTAGAAAATAATAAATTAATATAAGCAGATATTAAATAACACATCATACACTTCTGATGATCGATGGAAACTATGAAACTACATGAAAATGTTGAAGTTAAATGTATTTTTATTATTCATTTATAGAATATACCTAAAACTATATGTATATATATATATATATATATATATATATATATATATATATATATATATATATATATATGTGTTAAAGATGGTGTTTGCGTGTTTATTCATTATTTATTTAATCGTTTACTTTACTAATCGTTTACGTTTTTACTGTTTCTTGTTACTTTTACGGATACTTTTAAGAGTCTGTGTGTTTATCACCGTTCTTACATATGCGTGTGCGTGCTCTTACATACAGCTCACTATTATATGTGTGTGTGGGTGTGTGTTCTTATCCTTACACCGTTTCTTTTGCCTTGAAAGTCTCCGAGATGTATGCGCAATGTAATGTGAACATATCTGGTTGCCTTGGTTAGCGGATGATATCTCCTTGGACGCTGGTCTCCATCTCGTGGGGAGTGGTACTACTGCAGACAGATTCATTAATGAACATAAGATGGGATTTGAAGCTTCAATCTTTTATTCAAGGCAAACCTAATATCTCAGACCCTGGTTGTCGGGAGACGCAAAATCTCCGATCTGCTTTCTCTGCTGCCCCAAACCACTCTGCCTCATGTGGTCGTCAACCGGAAGGCCTCAACCACAATCCCGTGCCACCCATAAATTTCCGGTACATCTAATCTAGGTCATTGAAGGTGACTTGGTTTGATGGCTGTCAAATCTAACCTTCTGACCCTGCTAACTCGCTGATGGGAAATCAAATATGCTTATATCTTTCTATTTCTAAAACTACCTACATAGCATTTAATCTGTGATTCCCAATACTACACACACACACATACACACACACACACACACATATATATATATATGAGTTATATAATTATAAAAAGTGTTTTTGAAGGCTTGTCAATGCAGGAATTGTTCAGTCTTTGTAAGCAGATGAATAAATAAATAAATAATAATTCAATAGTTTTTAATAAATATTTATTTACTTGATTAGAGATGGTATATTCTCGACTATAGATGGTATATTCCTAAAGTATTTTTGGAAGCAACTCCTAGTTTAAAGAGAATGTATAGCCACTCTTTATGTGACAGTTGCTTCTGAAAATATTTGAGGAATATACCCTCTACAGTCGAGAATATACCATCTATAATCAGGTAAATAAATATTTATTGAAAACTATTGAATCATTATTATTTATTACAACTGAATAATTCCTGCATTGACAAGTCTTCAAACAGACCTTTTATCTGATACACAATGCTTTAAGCTAACTACAACTTATATATCATATTTTTACTCAAGGACGTGTATGTCCAGATCGATGAAACTCTGGTACACCAAGCATACACTGTAATGTATAGTTTATATATATATATATATATATATATATATATATATATATAAGTAAATTTTTGGTACAGCAGAATGGAAGGAGAAATTTCAGAGGAAACATAATTTAATTTAAATACCAAAAAAAAACAAGAAATGGGCAGGTGAAATTAAAATTTTCCCTAAGGCCTTATCGTCTGACCCTCTAAGAGGAAACGTCAGAATGATAGATTAAAAACTAAGAAAAACGAATGAGGGAAGAGGGGAATTTTGGTTTCAGTTGGAAGAACAGTGTAGAAAAAAAAAAAAAAAAAAAATTCTCACTGTTCAGGTGGTTTTAAATCAATGAATATCTCCAACTGATGTCTCAGAATCTTTTGTCTACACAGGCTAGGTCGAGAGTTGTTAATAACTAACGCCTCAATGATATTGAGATGATAGTTCGACCTAGTACTGTATAAAACAGAAAACCACCCATCGGAATATTGATCGGCACACCTATTTATACTCAACAGGTGATCGCCAATGGCAGACTCATGAGCCTGGGAGTGCCCGGATGCTCTCGAAACCTGGTGTAGTCGAATATCCCGAGGGATATGTTGGGATATTCTCATTTCTAATCTTTGGGATGTTTTGCCAACGTAGTCAGCTCCACACTGACAAACGAATTTATAAACAACAGAGTTCTTTTGAATGGTTGGCAAAACATCTTTACGAAAAGAAGAGAAAAAGGTTCGAGTTGTGTAAACTACTCTAAGCATAGTAGCTGGAAAACAACGTTGAGTAGCAGAAGAAATCCTTTTAACAATATGAAGGCCATCAGGACCCAACCATGGTAATTTTAGATAAATGGGACAACGTGATGGACCAATATGTTTACCGCTATTAAATGTAGTAATTTTACGTTCAATAGTAGATTTTATTATATTAATGGGATATCCATTATTAAGAAAAATATTTGTGATTTCACCAAGTTCCGTATCAAGACGGTTTGGTGAACAAATCATAAGTGCACGATGCGTAAGAGCGCTAATGAGGTTTATTTTTCTAGACTGAGGGGCAAAAGAAAACCAATTAAGATAGAGCCCTGTAAATGTAGGTTTTCTATAAACAGAGGTCTCAAACGTAGTACCAACTTTAGAAACACGAACGTCGAGGAATGGGAGAGAGCTACAGTCTTCAACCTCCATAGTAAATTGTAAAGATGGATGCAGGTTGCAAAGACGAAGAAACTGTTCAGCTTCGCTATATATATATCGCTATATTTTTTATTTTTTATTTATTTTTTTTTATTTTATTTTTATTTTTTTTCTCCACTGTTCTTCCAACTGAAACCAAAATTCCCCTCTTCCCTCATTCGTTTTTCTTAGTTTTTAATCTATCATTCTGACGTTTCCTCTTAGAGGGTCAGACGATAAGGCCTTAGGGAAAATTTTAATTTCACCTGCCCATTTCTTGTTTTTTTTTTGGTATTTAAATTAAATATATATATATATATATATATATATATATATATATATTTGATTTTTAATTGTATTATCTTGATTAATATGATTATTGTTCTAATCTTGCGTGTTATCTGCACAACATTTCGGTCGATATAACTTTCAACCGTATTCAGGTGTAAAAATCGCCATGTTTGGCAAGGAGAAAAAAGAGGTTAACTCTTCTTGCCAATGAAGATACACCGAATATCCTAACTGATCACATGGCAATTTTTACAACCAAAGAAGACCAGAGATTACATCGACCGCAATGTTGTGTAGATAACGCTCAAAATGAGAACAATAGTCCGATTAATCAAAATAACACAAAGAACCATACCTTATCCGTAAAATTCAGAATTGTTTTAATTTATTTTAAAAAAATCTTATCGCATCGATTTTAGTTTGAAAATTTATTTCTTATATTTTCAATTTTATGTTGTTTTTTCAATGTAGAAATATTGGCACTGTTACCCTTACACAACAAACTATTATTACCGTCTCTATTTGATATCAGGGGATATCATCTATTACTAGCATTTGTCCTTATAGCTCGCCAATAAAGATAAAAAAATAACAATGTCTATAACTGACTGAAAAAGGTCAGAGTCAAGCGAAATATTTGATTTATATTGTTTCATTTATTGAAAAAAAATATTTTAGCATCGAATTTTATTTTAAAAATCATTTCTCATATTTCAATTTTACGGTACCTTTCAGTATACAGATATTAGATTTGAGTGTGTGTGTATATATATATATATATATATATATATATATATATATATATATATATATATATATATATATATATACAGTTTTGAATAACATAGGCGGAAGTTTCTCAAGAGCTCTTTCGGCTATCATCTCATCAGGAGAAAATCGATAACGTGCAAAATAATATTATGTCGAAAATAAAGAGTTCTAATGGGGAACTTATTGAATGTGCCAAAAGTACGGGGACACTAAAATAAATTTATTAACGTTTAAAAACGATTAAAATATTGGCACAACGAGGGGGAAAAACGGGAGAAAAGATTCAAAATTCCCCAAAGAGAAACAATGCGTTTGATGTTTCCTTTTGCCGGCACAAAGAAGGTTGACGCACCGCAATAGAGACAGACTCCGAAATCTTTAAATGGGTTCTGGAGTCCGCTCTATGTGGCACCTATATAGCATGTTGTGCGATGCTGGTTATATTGGGCGAACATCCTTGCATCTTTTGACTCGTATAAACCAGCATGTTCCATCGAAGATCAGACAAGGGAGGATGGGGTCTGGTGGTTTCCCTCCTTCTGCAGCCTTGGACTCTGCTATTGGCCAGCATTTGGTTGACAACCCGTGCTGTGCCGATAGATATAAAATAGAATGGTTGAGGTGCTACATACAGCTACATTTTGAATCTTTTCTCCCGTTTTTTTTCTCCCTCGTTGTGCCAATATTTTAATCGTTTTTAAACGTTAATAAATTTATTTTAGTGTCCCCGTATTTTGGCACATTCAATAAGTTCCCCATTAGAACTCTTTATTTTCGACATAATATTATTTTGTACGCTATCGATTTTTCAGGACTATATGTCATTTTCGGGCTCATGAACTTTCAGTGTCTGAGGGAGTGGCACTCGTCTGACAAGACGTTGCAATCCTCATATTAAATGAAATACTGAAATGTCGTTGGAATACAGATCTCGAATTATTACCAGCTGACAAGAGTTGCATATAAACTGGAAGTAAGCTTTTTTATTTATTTTATCTCTGAGAGTTATTTCGACTTTAATCTCTGAGAGTTTCTTCATGTTTGATTTTCATAGACTAAGATGGATGTGTTTTATACTTCCCTAAATCCAACATGTGGTCACTTTTTGTAGCAAGTAAGGATATTCGGTGTAGCTTGATTAGTGTTGGATTAATCCTTCTGCACAACAACATGTTTCCACTGATATACGCATGACATATATAGCTTATATATATATATATATATATATATATATATATATATATATATATATATATAGTAGAGAGAGAGAGAGAGAGAGAGAGAGAGGAGGGTCATTTTCTCACCAAAGTATATATATATATATATATATATATATATATATATATATATATAAATACTTAATTTACTCACACAAATTTAATATACGAAAGTATAGATTTATGCGTAAACTTTAAGTACTTACTTCAAAAGTGCTTAATACGTAGGTAGAGCTAGTTAGTAATTTATAAAATATATATGGCAATTAAGCTACATTGAATATTCTGCGTTTCATCCACTATAGGATTCGTCAGGCTTATGCGCGAATTCTGTGGTTGCTTCTTGTTTTTATATATGTTGAGGATTTCTAGTTTGCCAATCAGCTTTCTAGTATCCACCGCGCCCCTTCCTATCAGCCAATGGGCATGCATTTTATCGAACAAAGGATCTGTTTTAGAACTAGGTTAGTGGTTTAAGGTAGAAGTTTTCCTTCCTTTTTATATATATATATAAATATACCTATGTGTACACACACATGCACATATATATATACATATATATATATTATATATATGTGTGTGTGTGTGTGATCGTTTATGTATATTCATGTTTATTTAATTTATTTATTTGTTTGTTTTCTATTGTTATTGTTAGTTTTAAAGCTATTTTGTATCGCTATCCTAGAGTAAGTTTTATTTTGTGAACACAGTTGTTTGCTATTTCTCGTCTACAGTTTAGTAGATTTTGAGGTTCTTTAAAGTACAGGATAGCAAATTTTTCATGGAGGCATAATTTACATGGATCGTCTAAATGTCTGCACGTGGTAGCTTGTCTCATTATTTTCCATTCGACTACCGGCGAATGTCCGCTTTCTTTGAGTTCCCAGTATTTATTCGCTAGTGTTGTTTTTATACGGTGTTTTTTTATTTTTGAATGTACTTTTGTGGTCATAGTATCGGGTTTTGAAATCTAAGGAAGTCATGCCTATGTAATATTTCTTGTTATTTGGGTTTTCTTTCGCAAATATTGTTGCTTGATAAACTACGCTTTTTGTTAGGCATTTATTTTGGACTGGGCAAAGTGTGCGGTGTCTACAATTGCATTTATCTTGTTCGTTATTAGTATTTTTATTTATGGTATGGTTGTTCTTGTCCGGGGTTGGTTTGTTATTATTATTATTATTATTATTATTACTATTATTATTTCTGCTAGTGTTGGTTTTATTTCTGTCATGGTGTCTACTTTTTTATTGTTTATTTTGTTGTTGTTTACATTGTTTTCATTTAGTATTTTGTTATGTGCTTTAATTATCATCTCTAAATTTTCGCAACAACTGTAAGATAACTTCAAGGTATTTTTATTGAAGATGTTGTGTAAGAGGTTGATGCGGGAAAGTGTTTTTCAATAAAATCTAGAAATTTCTTGCCAAGTTTTGTTTTTAACATTTGATTGTATGGGGCCGTATACCAAATTATAGTTCTTTTTCTTCTATTTTTAATTTTATTATAGTTGTTGGTGTTTTGTTGCTTATATTTGATATCGATATTTTTGTATCCACTATTTTTTAGGGCTGTTTCGTAGATATTGGTTGACCTGTTAAATGCATTTTCATCGCTTGAGTTATTACTGAGTCTACTTACGATCGAGTTAGGAATGTGTTTTATAATTGATGGTGGGTGGTTGGACTTAGGGTTTACGTAAATTGGAGTGGCGTTATCTTTTAAGTATGGTTCATATGTGTTTTTATCTAAGTTTAACGTGACGTCCAGGAAGTTTGTTATTTTTATGTTAGCTGATACGTCCGCTTTTAGGCCTAATTCTTTCATTTCTTTGTGTATGATTTTCTTAAAGTTTTCTCCCTTGACTTTGTTGGAGTTTTTTATTATAGCTAGTCCGTCATCTCTATATAGGCCGATATCCGTAGTATCGAATATGCTTGTGAGGGTATATAGAATGAATAATCCCACAAGATCTGATGCCTCTGCAGAGTCTCTGGCACCCATCGCCAAATCGAACGAATTTTTCATTTTAGTTTTTATCCATTGGTTATTGTTATTTATTAGAACTGATTTTCTACATTTTTTAATGACGTTGATTTCTTCTGAGGATATATCAGTGTATGCCTCGACAAATTCTAGGGCAATGTTAAAAAGTTCTTCGGATATCGAGGGATAAAAGTCTATGATGTCAAACTGTATGAACGTACATTTATCTTTGTTTTCTATATTTTTAAACCAAGTGATTGCTTCGGTAGTATTTGCCCACTGGTTTAGTTCTAGGTCCTGTTTGATTTGTTTGTTTACTCTAGAAAGTATAGTTTTGCTAATTCTACCTATTTCTGGTTTAGTTGGGTTTACCAGGCGGGTGCTGGGATTATTATTAAAGTCCCATTTGTGGTCTTTAAGCAGAATGTATGACTCTCTAGGTTTCAATTTGCCAACTTTATCGCTAATTTTTAGTTTATCGGTAATTTGTTTACTTTCAGTATTTATTATATCTATGTAGTCGCATTGGTTTGTGTCTAGTTTTTGTAGTTTTTTGTAATGTTTTCTGTAATTAGTTTGTTATATTCTTGCTTATCTATTTTTAAAAGTTTCTGGTTTTATCTGCTTTTACAAAGATTTTATTAGAGTTGTTTATGTTTCTAACGATTTTGTGTAGTTTCCGTTGGAAATTGTTAGGTTTATTGTGGAATTCTAGGTTTTTAATTACGTTTAAAAGGTCATTTTCAAAGTTTATCAAAAGGTCTACTGTTTTCGCATTTTTAAGGGTTTTAAAACTATAGGATTCTTTTTTGTTTACGTTTTCATTTTTAAGGAAGAAATTTGCTCGCCATCGCATTCGGCGTATTAGTTCATCTGTTTTTTGGATTAATTTAATAATATAGCTATGCTTGCTGGGTGTGGGGATGTTTTTTTAGCGATGTTTCGAAATTAACTCTTTCCATATCTATTTTTAATGTGGTGAAATAAATTCTTTTGAGAGTGCTCGACTGTTTTAGGAGCAAAAAAAAAAAAAAAAAAAAAAGGAAGGAAAACGTCTACCTTAAACCACTAACCTAGTTCTAAAACAGATCCTTTGTTCGATAAAATGCATGCCCATTGGCTGATAGGAAGGGGCGCGGTGGATACTAGAAAGCTGATTGGCTAACTAGAAATCCTCAACACATATAAAAACAAGAAGCAACCACAGAATTCGCGCATAAGCCTGACGAATCCTATAGTGGATAAAACGCAGAATATTCAGTGTAGCTTAATCGCCACATCTATTTTATAAATTACTATATATATATATATATATATATATATATATATATATATAATACTATCTTTGTAAGGTCTTTAATCTAATGCAAATACACTTAATTACTGAATTACAAATTAAAGTCTAAAGATTGAATAACCAAATCTAAACTAATTATTTGTTATTGTTATAACTCGATGGTCGGCATCCACCGCGAATTAAATCATTGTATCAATTTATAGACTTTTGTCTTATAAACTCTACAGTGTAAAACAATGATATTTTTTCACACGTCAAGGGAATAAAACAAATCTAACTTGCCTTAAAGAACACTTTTTCTTCTTTAAAACAATTTTTTCGCCTACATTTCTTCAGTGTACTGTGAAATTAACAAGAATTTAACATTGGCGGATGTTTTGACAGCTTCAGTAGCCGCCATTAAATAACACGAAAAAGAAACTGACCAGAAATAAATGTTTCCCCTTCTTAAACTAGATTTTTCTGTTTGTTTTCACATCAGCTAGATAAGAAATTTAATTGGTTTCAAATTGAAATTTCCTTATTAAATTTGAACCAATCATCTTTCATTTATTTTCATTATGCTGACAACCATAAAAACTAGCCGTTACTGATAATGCTAATTATTATTGACATAGACGGAAAATATATCGTTGAAAGTGTCAGATGGTTCAATAAAAATGGAGTATTGACTCAAATAATTATAGTTGGAGCTGACATACATGAGAATTAAATCAATATACAACGTTTTTTTTCTCTGTTAATTTGTTCACAAGAAATTATGTATTGAACATTTCCTAAGCACAAAATTTCAAAACAGATTTATTACTGGGTCTACTTAGCATAAACCTAGTGAAAATATACCACACACACACACACACACACACACACACACACACACACACACACACACACACACACACACACATTAAATAAAAGATGAGAGATATAAGTTATATATAACTTCATTATATCATCAGATCAATAAGGAACGGATAAGAGAGAAAAACATCTTTGAATCATGGCATTTCGAAGCTAAATGCTTCTCATCAGAAGAAGATAAGGACTAGTATCTTACAAAATATACAATATGGATAAAACTAAAGAAATATCAGAAATAAGTTCTTCAACAATTAAAGACTTAATCCATAAACCTTAATCCATAACAACAATTCCAACATCAAAGCAGGTGTATATTCCTTGTGATGACTGTGAAAAAGTATACATCAGCGAGACACAACGTAAGAGCATGTATGAACATAAGATGTAAAAATAGTAACACACTTAACGCCATTTTTCCCCACGTTATTGAGCATGATACCTTTGAGAAGGCCAAAAAAAAAACAATAACAAATCAGAAAGTCGTTTTATTGAATCCGCTCTCATCTCCCATTCTTCCAATTTAATTCAAAGAAAAGTATTCTTTTCACATCTCTCCATACCTATCCAAAAAAATTATTAAAGAAAATAATTTTTTAATAGTATAAGTATATATAATTTCTTCATTTACATGGAAAGAAATACGTTGATCTCCCTCCCCCACCTCTTAAGATATATACCCCTAGTTAACTAACCTGCTCATTAACGAACATCTTTTACTATTGAAAAAGCCCGCGCGAAACGGGCGTCATTAAGCTTTTAGGTCTCTCCACCTCTGCTTTTAATACCATATAAGTCGGATTTTCATCCATGTTCATATATATATATATATATATATATATATATATATATATATATATATATATATATATATATATATATATACCTTTATTAAATAAATGAACCATTCTATATTCACCAATATATAGTTTTTGTGACTTTATTTTCCACTCTTATTGTTTATTATATATATATATATATATATATATATATATATATATATATATATATATATATATATATATATCTTATCTATATATCTATAAAAGTGAATGTGTGTGTGTGCGTGTACAATTCCTTACGCAATAACTTTGTCAATTTTAAGTCTAAAGACTCGAAATTTGATATACAGAGTACTGAGATTTGGAAACATCTTTGTAATCCGTTTTCGGCCAGAAATTTGGCTGTTAAGGGATCAAAGTTCAACGATTGTCGGAGAACTTTACCAAACTTCTCCGACAATTTTGGGTCTAAACACTTGAAATTTCAGATTTAGCTTCCTTGAACATGGATCTAACTTAATAACTTGATTCGAGCCCCAAACAATAAATGTAAAGAGGTTATAATAGAGGTCAAAGTTTAAAAAAATTGACCTCTGCGGTCTCTACCAAATTACTCATACAATTTCTGGTCTAAACATTTGAAATTTTACATAAAGAGTATTCAGAGATAGGATAAGGTTTTTAATCGGTTTGGGTCGAAACTTTCTAGTTACTAATATATAAATGTATGTATGTCTGTTTGCATGTCTGCCTAAAACTTTCGACTTAAAAGGTGACGGATTTTTACAGGATCAGTATCATTTTGAAGTCCGACCCTTCAGACGGCATATATCGAAAAATTTAGCTAAAACTATTAATATCTTCACCTTCAACTAGACACTTTTCTACAGGGGGGTCGCTTTTTTCGCCAATATTTCCGAAAGTCATCCTCTCCTTTCGATTGTCTAGCCTTAATTTAAACATAAGTCACTTCCTGTTTGGCGGTGGTCGTAACAGCAAAGATGTAAGGTTTTTTCCCGTTCTTTTCCTTCTTCGCGGTACGGGTTCGAGCCTGCCTTCCTACTACAACTTTTTTTTTTTTTGCTCAACATACACATCCAAACACCCGGGCAACGTGGGGCTGAAATGTTAGTGTATATATATATATATATATATATATATATATATATATATATATATATATATATATATATATATATTCCTATGCTATATCAAAGATAAGTAAATTACATTAATGTGTGTATATATGGATGCTACATGGAGATTGTAAAAAAAAAAATACCACCTATGGAATTGTTAATAAATTTCAGAATCATTTTTTACATTCCAACCATATTTGGCAAGGATAAACTTCAGTCTATGCTGGACTTACCTACCAGTAATTAATCTCTAACAAAATTTGTTTTAGTAATAGGATGAGTAACTGCTGATCGTCTTATCAGTAGGAGGTTTGATCCTAAATGGGCTTCACACTCACTGGACCATAACCTCCCAGATTTGTTTCTGCGGAGTTATCACAAAGGTTATGCGTACCAAAATAATTTCCCAAACTATTATTGAATGGAATAAATAATTATCTGCCAAATATTCTTCAAATAAAAAAGAAAAACGAGTGTCGCATTTGGAAATATGTTTATGTAAAATTGTCCTAGTCGATGGGAGGGCATCATTTTCTTTGGTGTCCATTCAGTTTAAAATAGAAGTTGAAATTGTTCGTCTTAACGACAGAAGATTAATCCCAGATCCATAACCCCCTACCGGACGTTCTCATTTTTTGTAATATGTGTGAAAGATGAAACTGTAGGTAGACACATAACGTCTAAACACATTATATAAACTAGCGAGTATGTATGACATGAAAAGAAACTGGAATCTAAGGAAGATCTCTATCATTCCAGTTACTAAAGGAGCAACTGGACTCAAGAAAAAGAATTTTAAAAAATACCTGGCAAATATACCCGGTGAGCTAAGTGCAAGAGATTCAAACAATTGCACTTAAAGGAACGGTCAGCATCTTAAAGAGATTTCTGAGTCAGCAGGTGTATGTTTGGCACCGACAGAATGCTCCATCCCCAGCTTGATCAAACCGATAAAAAAATAAGCAAGACATATGGAAATTCCGCAAAACATTTGTTGGCGGTGGTCGTAACAGCAAAGATGTAAGGGTTTTTTCCCGTTCTTTTCCTTCTTCGCGGTACGGGTTCGAGCCTGCCTTCCTACTACAACTTTTTTTTTTTTGCTCAACATACACATCCAAACACCCGGGCAACGTGGGGCTGAAATGCTAGTATATATATATATATATATATATATATATATATATATATATATATCAACAAATGTTTTGATAAAGCCGATATTTTTCTCGATAGCACAAAAATTAGTTTATAAAAATAGTTTCCATTATATTTAAAATATAGAACTGATCCAAATGAGATAAATTAATAAATATTAATAAATACTCAGAAAGTTATATTGTGCTACATAGTTCAATACAAATAATAAAATCAAATTGTAAGGAGACAATCTTTAATTTACTCCTTTAGTCTAGTATCTTTTGGCAGACAATGCTTTTTATTCGCCCTGCTTCTTTCGAAAGTTCCCTTTTTATGTAATGTTTGTCAGAATTCTTTCCTTGGGTGAGAACTGCTGCATGTCGAAATTAAATGTTCTTTTCTCACACCATTAAAACAATGATATTATAATGATATCTTAAGACAAGACTACATCAAAAGTGGGGGTCACTCTCATATTCTCGTCCAAAGTTACAAGTTTTGGTCCTTTTAAATCCAAACATCGCGATTTTAGCATTTTTAAAACAGTGTGGCCTTCAAAAATTATATTGCCTTTATATACTAGTATAAACTAGTAGGTAAGATAATGATAGCGATAAATAATTAAGGAACAAATTTCGATTGCTACTTAGTAAAGTTTAACATGTTTTACCAATCAATTTAATGGTTTATAGTTTAGCTTAGAACTAACATAACAAAAAATAAAGGTGCTTGTACAGCTAAAAGCACAGATAAAAATCGAATTACAAATAAAAAAAATCTTTGATATACTTACATATCAGGCAAAAAAAAGTATCCTTATCAAAAATTATTTTTAAAATTGTCGGAGAGAAGTCTAATTAAAAGTAAAAATCAATTTCATCGTAAGTTTCAGTTTTAACGTATTTTGAAGAGTTATGCAATATAGGAAAAATAAATTAGTCTATCGTTCGGCAAATGCTATCCTTCCTCTTGATAAGTAGCTTTTTTTTCTAATTAGAAAGCCATTATTAATATAGGGAGGTGGATTGCACGTTATCTGGTTATCTGGGATTACGACCTTTTAGGAGATTTATCTTTCCTGTTTTACGTAACATTTCAGAATGGACCAATGGCAAATTACGTGAAATACGATAAAATTTATTTTTATTTTAAATTTAAATTCTATCTAATCAATATAAAATTTTCACTGATTAATAAGTAAAGAATGCATTTTATATGCTTGTATTTTTTTTTTTTCTATATGTATAGATATATTTTGGGGGACTTCATACTCCTCTTCCTTATTTGTTCCTTGTTCGACTCCTTAAGGTCCAAATGATAAAATTGATTTTTATTTTCAATTTAAATTGTACTCGAGAATTTGTCCTAATTTTTCGTGAGGATACATATTTGTGCCTGGTACAAATATCAAAGTGTTATTTTTGAAAATGTGATTTTCATATGTGCTTTTGTGTGTATGAGTACCAAACTAAACAATTTCCATTTTATGTCCCTATTTATGTGACTAGCCACGAGTGTCGAGTTAGACACAAGGTCGGTTTTTAATGTGGGAGAAATCCAGCTCCTACCAAAGTGGATGAGGACAAAAATTAACATTGCTTCAGTTTAAAAGGATTTCTCCGTCACTCAAAGAAGACAGAAAACGTGAAATGTGGTATCGAAACAGATACTACACTTTGCTTCTAGTTAAAAGGCCAAAGTGGAAGATGTCATTTACCAAAAAAATTGCTCATACAATATTTTCTGTATCAAAGATAAAAAAATGTTTTTGCCAATCGTTCAAATAATTAAATGCACAACATTTCGAAAAAAAATGCTTTTCTTTATTCAAATTTGATTTTCAATAATACAATGCAACGAAACATTCCTCGTTCATTGGAATGAAAATTTATTTATCTTCTGTGTTGAAAAGACGAAATGGGATGTTAATAACAGTGGGTAAATGTCCTACAAGCTTTCCAATGCAATAAAACACAGCCTGAAAATGTTTGATGCGAGTTTAAATGAAGAACGGTGAACTGGAAAACCATGCGGAGTCAGGTGTATAATTTAATCTTTGGCAAAGTTTCAAATACATCGCTTTGACCTTGAACCGAAAATAGATGTGAAATTAAGTGTTTAATTAAAGGGCTCTCCCTGTTCTGTTTCATCTGTCAGTCAAATCAAATTAATGATGCCCTGTCTGATCAACAACTCAGGGCGCAAGCCTATGTGTTGAAAGGCTGAGAGGGTGGGGAGAGGCTGTTTGGCTGTCCA
The DNA here is from genome assembly GCF_053919585.1 of Euprymna scolopes. Taxonomy (NCBI): domain Eukaryota; kingdom Metazoa; phylum Mollusca; class Cephalopoda; order Sepiida; family Sepiolidae; genus Euprymna; species Euprymna scolopes. Next base: position 171,701,274 of record NC_136484.1, on the reverse strand, counting down.
ATTCCTGGCTTACATGTGGATCACACAAATACTAAATTACTTTTTACCAAACCTTATGTGAATAACCTTTTGTTACCAAAATGCCAACCCTGACCACCAAAATAAAAATCTAGTCTCTCTTTCACAAACACACATATGTACTTAGTCTACTAATGTGCTATTAACAAATTAAAAACATATTCATACTACTGTTATCATCTCGAATGTTATTCTCACAACGTTTCGGCCGATGTAATCTCCGATCTTCTTCGGGTGTATCTTGTTAAACTCAGGAATCTGTATGAAATTTGAGACGAAACGCTTTATTTAATTCCCAGGCGGTAGCATGCTCTCGTTCCGTCAGCAATAACTGGGTAGAAGTTTTAAGAAATTTGCAATTACATTCTTAGTATCGAGGTATAAAAGATAAAGTACGAAGTAAAATTTAGTTCTACTCGGAACTCTTCTGGGGGTTGTAGGTTGAAGGTTCATTCCTCGGTGCTGGCGATACTAAGAATACAATTATACATTACTTAAGGCTTAAACAGCTGAAACGTTGTGTGAATAATTAAATAAAGGATGTTATTCGAAATTCAGGGCAGATTCCCGAGTTTATCAGAAAGATTTCCAAGTACGACAAGATACATCCAAAGAAGGTTACATCGACTGCAACATTGTGAAAATGAAACTCAAGATAAAAAGAGCAGTCCGAATTATCCAAATACATAAATTAGCAATCCTCATATTAAAAATTCAGAAATTTAAATGAGGAAATACCTAATATTAAAGATCAAATTGTGAAGACCTGAAATTTCTGTGAAATGGAATATATTTACTCAATTACGAATAAAAAATAATTTATCTATATAATAATCCGTTTATGCAATGTTATGTTCGTGCGTCATCACCTTTCACCTACATTTTAAAAATGGAATCACCTGACGGCTTAATATGCAATGCAAAAAAAAAAAAGAAGAAATATTCTTTTATAATTTATTTGATAGCGATGCTGTGCAAAACTAAAATAGATTTCTTTATAGAGTGGAAATACATACAGATATGTAACACACACCTGAATTTAAATTATATATATTCTCCAATATTGCAGATCTACATATCATGTGCCATCTTTAACTTTTTAATTCTTGATAAAGTCAACTCAACAACCGAAATTTTAGATTCTCACATTTTCATTTTTCTTTCATACCGAAGATTTATTTCATCTTTTTATTATCATATAAGCAGTACACAAACACTAGTGAGACTCTACCGTGTAAAACGGAATTAACTTCTATCACTTATCTATATATTACTACGCTTGCCGCTTCAGCCATTATCATGCTAACCATCCCTTAAAAGAAAAAAACAAAAATAAATTGGTGTCACTGGGGGAGATAAAACCTAGCTACATCCTGATTGGATAAAAGAAATCTTACTTACCAATGAAAACTAAAAAAAAAAAAATAAAATAAAATAAAAATAAATGGCGGTTTTAAATTTCTGTTCAAATGTATCTCCTGGCTTTAATATTTAAATAATGTACGTATGAACGTTCATTCGTAAAAGCATATCAAAGAAATATAGAAATAAAACTCAATTATTTATACGAGGATTCTATTGCATAAATTTAAAATGAACGTAATAGATTCTTTCTAAGAATGCGGATTGTGCTATTTTTTTATCGGATTTTCAAATATATTCATATTTTACGGCATCTTTTATTTATTAGGTGAAAATAGAGAATTATTTTTTTCGAGTTATATTGATTTCATTAACACGAACTTTAAAGGCTTTTTTTTGTTACTGAAATATTAAGATATTAAAAAAAGACAATTTCTGGTGCTTGTACATTTATGTTACAGCGCTATTTTTAAAATAGTATTTTCGAGTTAAATTCAATTTTTACGATATTTTTGTTTATTAAATTGTAAGGTGAAAGTACAGAAAAAAGTTACAAAATACCCTTCCTCCCATGTTAAGAATGGCTTTCTAAACAATAACGTTATTATTTCAACGCAGTAACATAAGTGCATAAGTACCAAACCTTGTTATTGTTAACATCTAAGATTCTTTATTTTGAAAAAAAAACATTTTGGAGGAAAGCATTACATTCACATCACTTAGTTTTATACAATACTGTTACATGATAAGGGCTGTCCCCTGTTCATGTAAGTATAAAAATAGAGAGATTCGTTAAAATGAAAATAAGAGAAAGCAGAAATCGAACCCTGGACATAAGTTTTAAAGAACAATAGGTTTAAATGGAATGTCCAGTAAATTGTTAATTCGGATGAAATAAATAATAAATAAACTATTCAATTGTTAAAAGAATGTGGATAATAAAATATGGGTTAAATAAATTAGATATGTAGGTTGAATTCCTTTGTGGAAATAACACAAGAAAAAATAGGTTATTGGGAAATCAATGTCGGAAACGTGCAAAGTCGCGCATGTTGAAACACGTGAATTTTGCTCACGTGGCCGGGATGCATGGATTTCTCAATATAGGAAGGAGAGTTAGTTGGTCGGGGAGACGGTCAGTGAGAAAACTCAGAGACAGGCGGACGTCTGAAGCGAGACGTCACTTCAGAAACTAAAATGTGAAACTTTGAATTCTTAATGAGGAAATCACGACCGGTTGTAAGGAAATAAATTCATCATGTGTTTTGTGATAAAGCTCATCTTTGTATTTGTGATTTCTACAAAAAGGTAAATTGTATTGTTATTATATGTCTGTGTTATAAAATGTCATTACATACACATCTCTCTCTCTAAGATACAACATCATATGTAATAAGACAAGAACTCTCACTAAGACTCATATCTTTACTAATAAGAACTCACGTAACATACGCGCACAAGTGGTATCGTCTAATACTAATAATAATAATTATATAACAATACCGTAATTGATAAGTTTATTTGGCGGACGTTCAGGAAATTGCCCCCACCCACCTCTAAATTCCACAATTTACATTTTTTCTTATTTCACGTTAATCTCATCAATTACGAACTTTATTTTCAGATTAAAACAAAAAATGTGAAACCTTTTTTTATGACGGGATCAGTTTTCAATGATAACGTTCTATTAAATTGAACACGTACTTTCTCTCCTATGTGACTGATGAATATTCCTGTCTAAAAAATTGGTTCGGAAGGGAATTTTTAACCTCCCCTAACCCTTCTCTCTCTCTTACCTGTTTGAAAAAAAAAAATCAAAACTAAAAGAAATTGTTAAAAAAAAATTAAAAAATTATTTTTTTAAAGAATTTGGTAACAAATTGAAATAGCCACTCCAATAATGGTTTTTTTTTTGAAAAATTTTAAGGAAAATAATGTGTTACATTATACAAAGACAAAATTTCTTGTGGACATACCATGTCTATACTAACATATGCAGCTTCCAAAAATGACATATTAGTAATGTTCTATTTTGCGTCAGAAAAATGTACGACTAAATATTATTTGGATTAAATGCTATGTTCAACCCCATTGAATTATCGGATGTTTTTACTCATAACCAAAAAAAAAAAAAAAAAAAAAGAAGAAACGTGTTTTTATTTTTATACAATTATACAAATTAAACTTTGTATTTAATTTTTTTGTTTGAATTGAATATTTTTGAAATTTTTTTTCCGACGCAAAAATAGGACAGTGCTATGATATTCATTTTCAGCATACTGGAACATTTGTAACATCGAGTTTTTAATTAGTTCTTTTTTAGCTTTAAAAGCTTGAAAAAGGAATTTGCAAACAAATTGTTTGAAACTCGTTATTTTTTAATTTTATTTTTTGTTAATTTTATTTATAATGTGCTTTTAAAATGTTCAACTACCGTGGAATTTCCACGGGTTCTGCTAGTTATTATTATTGTTATTATGGTGTAAAGTTGATTAAATCGTAAATAGGTTCTTTTGACTTCACTTCTAAGCGCGAAGAATTGGCACGAATTTAGATGATGATACAAAAACATAAAGTGCCTGACCATAGTCGAGGAGACCCGAAGGCTCCTTTTCCCTAAGCTACTCAAATCTAATAGTAGGTAAGGCGTCACTTCATTCCCAGGACTACTCCACTTACTCTTCCTCCATCTTGTAATGCTGATTATGTGATCAAAAGGGCATACACTAGAAGATGAACCCTTGATTTAATTTCGGCATGCTTGTAACATTGCTCCCTTTATTTTATTTTTTGATGCTCACATTTCTGACAAAGGAGGAAGAATTGCTATTATTCTTCATTGGTTGTATTTACATTGAATGTTGGGTTCATATCTTTTTTTTACTAAAGGATTATATATATATATATATATATATATATATATATATATATATAGTAATTTATAAAATATATATGGCGATTAAGCTACACTGAATATTTGGTTTCATCCACTCTAGCCTGAGGAATCCTAGAGTGGATGAAACGCCGAATATTCAGTGTAGCTTAATCGCCATATATATTTTATAAATTACTAACTAGCTCTACCTACGTATTGAGCACTTTTGAAGTAAATACTTAAAGTTTATGCATAAATGTATACTTTTGTATATGAATTTTATGTGAGTAAATGAAGTAGCTATATATAAGGAAAAAGAATTAATAAAACATGTTAAAAACATATTTTATTTTCAACTATATATACTCAGGCGGCAAAAAAAAAGTCCGCACTTGTAATTTTTTCAAAAACTGCAAATTTAATGTAACTGTTTAAACAAACTATATCTCATTTTATTGGCCTTTTATTTTTCTATAATTTTACCTGTTCATATTTGACTTTTAATTGAAATATTCTAGTTCAAGTCAATTTTAAAAAAATAACTTCAAATTGAGGAAGCAAAAAGAAAATCCACACAATAGAAAATTGTTATTTAAATGTAACTTTAGGATATTAATGCAAAACAAATACAACAGGAACACAATGAACTAGTTAATATTTAGTAGCATAGTCGTTCTGCAATTTGACAGCCTGCAATCTTTTAGGAATTCCTTGAATTAGACTGCAACAATACTCTGGGGAAAGGGCATCCCACTTTTCTTTAATTTTTGTCCAAAGTTCTTCCAAATTTGAAATTTTATCATTGCGTAGCTGTTGCTTAATATATTACCATACGTTTTCGATAGGGTTGAGGTCTGGAGATTGTGCAGGCCAATCAACACACGGAATACCGTGCTCTTCCAGGAACCTCTTGACATTGCTAGCTGTGTGAATGGGAGCATTATCCTGAATGAAGATGAGATTATCATCCAAATTCCGACCAAAGTAGATAGAAGATGCTCAGTCAACATATTAATGTTGAATTAACTCGACCTTGCAAGCGAACTGGACCATTGGTACTAATAATGCACCACACCAAAACTGAACCTTAGCACCTTGCAGCGTTGAAAGTGAGCACCTAGGATTAAATTCTTTGGCTTTTCTCTGACGGACATACTGCCTACCATCACTGCCTAGCCTATTGAACGTGCTTTCATCGCTAAAAAGCACTTTTGACCAATATGAAGAGTTATGATCTTTATTACATCTGACAAAGTCCAGACGGCGCTTTCTGTTCTTTACAGAAATCATTGGCTTGCGTCTTGCAATATATCCTCACAAATCAAATTCCTTTAATCTGTTCATGACAGTAGAAAGAGAGCACTTCTTCCCTGTTAAGAGTAAGTCTAGTACGACCAGATGTAGGGACATCACGAACACGGCAGGTGTTTTGGTGCTTTTGCACAGTCTTTCGTACCGTTTTTTTTTTTATCACATTTCAATCTGCGGCCGATTTCTCGATTAGATAAACCCGAAAGGTGGAGAATTATGATCTCCTGACGATCACTAAGAGAAATTCGTGGCATATGGATTAAATGTTACGTTGTATAATCTGGAACAACAACAATTACGATTAGAGATGCTTTGTTGCCCGTTGGTGGATATTTTAAACTGATTTAGGGGCGATAATTTAAGCTGGTTTTAAGTGAATTTTTTGCTGCGGACTTTCTTTTTGCCTCCTCAATTTGAAGTTATCTTTTTAAATTTACGTGAATACTAGAGTATTTCAATTAAAAGTCAAATATGGACAGGCAGAATTATAGAGGAATAAAAGGCGAATCAAATGAGGTATAGTTTGTTTAAACAATTACATTAAATTTAGCTTAAATTTGCAGTTTTTGAAAAAATTACAAGTGCGGACTTTTTTTTTGCCGGCAGTATATATATATATATATATATATATATATATATATATATATATATATATATATATATAGTCATCCACATACAGTATTGTTTCGCTGTTTCACAGCTCATCAGTGTGGCAGGAATGAAACCCGACGACAGTCAAGGCTCCTAACCATTACGCTAATCGGTGGCTGCTGTGCGAGTCGTGAGTTTAACGATGATTTTGACAACGTCCGAAATTCCTAAGCTCGATTTGTTTACACAAAGAGCATCGCTTTATACGCTAATGATAATTTTTGTATCACTTCTCAATATGCTCAACTCAAGATGAGGAGCATTATATATATATATATATATATATATATATATATATATATATATCCCGGAAACAATGTTTAGTAGTAAACAACTGATGGTCCCTTTAAGAACATTAGTACTATTGTTTATCATGTAAGTAAATCTATTCAGTGATATGGGATATTAATCGACTTACTGACAAAATAATGTTCCAATGAAGGACAATTTTTTTGTTATAGTTTTAAAGGTTTTATAGAAACTTCCAAGACAACACACACACACACACACACACACACACACACACACACACACACACACACACACACATATATGTATGTATATATATATGTATATATATATATATATATATATACACACATTATATATATATATATATATATATATATATATATATATGTATATATCGACATTTACTTAATGATATACTCTAGTTACTATTGGCTTCAGACTATTTATTGGAAACGTCATCGGAACTGTCACTGTCAGCAGACATTTCATGTAAATATCCATGGTCGTAATCTTTGGCAATGTCAGATTCACACTCAAAGCTTTTAGGAACATCAACAAGCTGAAGCGACATGATGTCTCCACTAGTCCTATTTGGTAATGTTTAATCATTTTTATCATCCATCCTTGGCCACTTGACTGGCCTGAGATATATCAAATTTCGCAATATGTGCACATTTGTAGGTGACATAATTTTAATGTTCCCAGAGTGTATCAGTGAAATGTGTTAATGCACTCGAGTCAAAAATTCTTGATTTATGGAGAGTTGGATCTTTCCTACAAAATTTTGACTCTGATCTGAAGAATCTCAGTTTTTTTCGAACGATAAAATTTTAGCCATAAAAAAATCATGATTCTACTTCCGCTTGATGAAAACCAGTTTTCTTTTTTTGTTGCAGACCATCTACTAGCTGGTCACTTGTGTACAAATCCCGAGTTATGACAACAGGACTATTTCCAGCACCCTCAAAATGCATCACTAGATAGCCACGAATAACAGGGACGTGTCCAGGGTGATGAAAACAAAGTTTCCGGCTACAATTATGGTATGTGGTGTGATTTCAAGTGAGGACCACATCATACCAATCCACATCTTCAAAGTTGATTTGAAAATCGACACCAAAGTATACTTGGATGTGCTGAAGAGTGTGGTGATCCCTGGTACAATAAGGTGGCCACTAGTAGGCGTTGACCCACAAGTCTAAGGAGGCCCAGGTTTGTCTTCAGAAGTGCTACTAGTTTGTGTCCTTCTCTCACTGGCCCCTCTTCTCTCCCCACCCGCTGGACTACTTCGCTTGGTCCTACGTCGAGAACATCAACAATATGATCCTCCCACAACACTAAAACCAGCCTTATCGTTGCCATCCACTGAGTATTCGCCAAGCTCCCACCAGTGCTTGTGGAAAAGGAATGCTCCCAGTTCTGGACCCATATCAAGGCGGTAATTGAGGCTGAAGGCGGCTACATTGAATAGCTGTCAGCTCTACTACATAATCAAGTTACCTTTTGATTGTTTTAATAAAATTTTTAAAATAAAGCTGTAGTGTTGTTTTCTTTAGGGCGACACTTTTATCGTTCCACCTTGAAATTGGCTTATTTACATTCAAAACTTAACCCTTTCATACTCAGCTAAGCTAGAAGGCATGCGCTTCACGCAAAGCTCAACTTGAAGGCATGTGGTTTAAGAACAAGGTCAAATATAAGTAATTATAAAAATAAATTCACTATTCTGTACTTTCAAAAAATACATTGTTAACGATTCTGCACGTTCATCTAACAATTTTGTGGTTTAAGTCGTCATACCTGACGTCTGTATGTACACACGTTGTGGTCCAAACTCAGAAATCAAAATGATCCAGATTCTCGGAAAATAGGCTTTGTATTAAAGCGGACACAATCTTATTTGCATATGAGTAACACGATTTCACATAATTTTACTAATAATCAGGTGTGGTTGACATTTTGGTTTACATTTTTGCTCGAAACCTGACTTTACACACTACACAAACTCATCCCAAAATTTGAGGTAAGTTCATTGCACATTCTTACAACTTACTATTGAGGGACGACAAGATACTTTATCGGATCAGCTATATGGGATTTCTGTAAAAAAATATCATGCATACAAGGATTAAATAACTTACAGGTTTGACTTGTTATTTCTTGGAAGAAATATTTTCAAAATTAATATTAATTAAACCAAAAATATGACATAAAAATTATTCAAAATTAATTACAGTACATTTGAGCATATGGTTTTGAAGAGACGATTGACTCCAAATTTATTGTAAAAATTTACTTATATTAACTCTGCATCTAAATAAGGAAGTAATCAATTTACAATCGAAGTAATCAATAAAAACGCTTGAAATATGATTTACTGTCGGTAAACTGTAAAAGGGTTTTGTTATCAAATTTGTTTTAGGTGTTCATTGGTGACAGTTATATAAGCTTTAAGTGTGAAAGTAAAGTATCTTCTGCTTTATTTTATTTGTAAGTTCTTGAATCCTCCAATTCCAGCAAAGTGTGACCACTGTTCAAAAGTGGTCGGTTTGCAATTTCGCTTTATAACTGAATCTCTGACAACTTTTATTATTATTAGCTCACAAGGAGCTTTCACACAGGTCTTCAGGGGTCTTTCCCTGAAAACATCGTGTGGTGTTCCCTAGAAGCTGAGTAACAACAAGTCTCCCTAGGTTTCCAGCACTCTCCACCTGTTTCGATCAACATTTGCAAATAAATTTACATTATCGCAACACTGCTTGCCATTGATTTCTCGTTGGTAGCAGCTATTGGTCTTTGCTGGAATTTGAGTGGCACTAAGCCTCCCCAAGGCCCCAGTTCTCTTCGCACTTATTCGGCTGATGTCTGGTCAATTCATCAGTTTTTCCTTCCTCTTTGACTACTTGGTTATTTGGTCTCGCTCTTTTTTTTTGGGGGGGGGCAGTAATATGACAATGGGGGTAGGGTTGGGTTAGAGAACTTATTATTATTATTATTATTATTATTATTATTATTATTATTATTATTATAATGAGAATTTCTGTAAAAAAATAATGTATGAAATTATTAAAATGTCTTCATTTATTTTCCATGACTTCAACAAATGTCACTGTCTTCATCGATTTTTACTATTTCACAAAAATCTCACAACTCATTTCCACATGTTAAAACTAGACAGGTTCCATCAATTTTTTCTTGGCTTGGGTAGAATTTTATCTTTTATTGTTTTGTTTTTTTTTTAATCTAATACTTTTTGTATAAATTATATTTTGTTGGTTGGTAGTTCTCGAGTGTTAACTATTCAGTACTTATAAATGTCATATTCATCTTTGAACTGTAATTATAGAAATTATCAACGAAAATAAGAAGACCACCTCAGATTTGAACGATCAGTGTCAAAAACAAAATGGGAAAGCAAACGTTAAACCGAATATTAAGATGAGAGGAAGCAAAGACTTTACAATGATATAAAAATATACTTGTTGACGACTTGATAGTCTTTTTTGGGACAGGAAATGTTGCAATGCAGCATTGGAATTTAGTCATTTTATTAACATATGTGAACTGTGTGTTGCAGAATTCTCTAATAAATAGAATAGAAACGTCTGTACGTCGTTCTATAGTTATGGAATAAAAACGTTTTTCTGTGTGAAAAAATTAAGTACTTCTTTAAGGATAAAAACAATAGCAAGGTTTTATAGTTGAAAAGTGCTAGCATAGTTATAGCCAACTGTTTTCTCCTGTTCTGCAAACATCTCCCTGGATGTAATCTTTCTCTTACATTATAGGATCTAATCTCATTACACACCCATCTTATCATTTGCCCATCATTTTTCTCCATACAATGCATGTCCGCTATCTTCACTGGCCAGGTTTCACTTACACTGACATTCTTGATAGACACTTTACTTAGTCGGCAATAGTAATGCTGTTAGTTAGTAATGACAGGAATGCCTTGAACTTACCCCATCTGCTCCAATTTTTACAATCACATTAAAACTTACTCCTGCCTATAATCCAATGGTATCACCAAGGCAGAAAAGCTTTTGAACACCATCTTTCCCCATTGTCTTTTACTTCTTCCCCACGAACTGGTTATCATCTCTCAACTTATATACAATTCAAGTGTACTACCTAAGGCTTACAAATACTACAAAATTATTTGTCAAATGTGAACTTGGAATCTGAATGAAAGCAGATAATAACTTAATTTTCAGCCATTTTTGGTAGGTATTAAGAAAGACATCTTGAATTATGAAAAATGGATTTTCTTAAACTTTTATGCAGATTTAAATGCAATTAATTTAAAGCCTTTGAAAACTGATATCATTTTATACATATATATTTATTCGTTAATTATGCAAATAACTTAACTAATACTGAAAGACAGAAAGTTTATTGAATGAGGGGCTATTCACATCGGAAGCATCAAATCAGCTTCACAGAGATTACTGAATAAGATAGCTGTTGAAATTTAAATAACTTAAGATTGAAATGCAAACGAAAAAGATTTTAGAATTTTCTGGAACTAAGGCAAAATCACAAAACAACTATTTTAAAATATCTTTATTAGAAATTGGAGGATTTAAGAAGTTATAAATAAAATAAGTAAGAGGAGATTTTAATTTCACACTCAAATCTTAAATAACTGCCACCAATGAACAGTTAAAACAAATTTGATAACAAACCCTTTTACAGTTTACCGATAGTAAATCATATTTCAAGCGTTTTTATTGATTACTTCCAAAATTCTTAGGCAATAATACATGCAGCATAAAAATCCTGAAAATTTTAAGACCTATTTACATATAATAATTTTACACATTCAAATACTGAAACATTCACAAAAACATTGACAATATTTACTTATGAACAATTAAACAGTGCATTTACTACTTTGAATAGAGATAGTGTGTGTGTGTGACTTGTTTTGTTTATTTCAGCCTCACTTTTCAGCAGGATTATTCCAAGTTACAATGAATGTTATATTTAAAAAGATAAAATTTGTTTATACTCGAAAGTTACGACTGTCTAAAATTAAAATGTTTATATTTTTCCTGGATCGGCTAGCTAAAATTTTACAGGGTGAAAAACTAAACTTTAGCCTGAAAATTCTTTGAAATGAAATACTGTGTAGTGCAATTGCCATATATATATATATATATATATATATATATATATATATATATATATATATATATATATATATATATATATATATTATTTTCATAAAATTAACACAACAAAGCTTGGATTCATAGAAACAAGTAGTGTATTTTTATTGTTCGCTACAAATGTTTCGCGATTATCAGGACAATTTCAAATTTTATATCATTTGAAAATATTCACAAAAGCGGTTGCTCGTCAGACGTAGAGAAAAATCACTTTTTTAATGAACAATATGGAATCCAGTTCCTTTTTAAGGAAAATAATGCGATAAAAGGTTTACCTACATTTCTTCCTTCAGAAGTTTTTCTGTTTTCTGTTTGTTAAGGATTTTTTATATCTACCTATTTTCGTATCTCTATTTTAGTAGAACACCGGAATACTGGATTAAAATTAGTAACAAAGTACAGTACAGTATACAATATACATCTATATAATCATATAACATTATGAATAACACCGTAACATTCTACATTGTAACCTGAAAAACTGTATCCTAGGGCCACTGTATACCGGAGTTCTATTGCATGTGTGTGTGTGTATGTATGTATATACATTATGTGTGTATATATGTATACACACACACGTATATATATATGTGTGTGTGTGTGTGTGTGTGTGTGTGTGTGTGTGTGTGTGTGTAGATGTCTTGTTAACTTTTTAAACGATAAATACGGTTACGTATCGTTTTATTTTATTTGAACGTAGATAATTAATATTTATTTACTTCTGTTGATTTTAAACTGTTTTAAATATAACTCTTTCATGCGCATATAAATTAATTTATGCTATATATATTTATAAATATGGACTAAATTATATATATATATATATATATATATATATATATATATATATATATATATATATATATAGCGAGAGAGAGAAAGAGAGAGAATAACAGTATAGTTACATTCCAAGATCCAAATGTTTATTTTTCATGCAAAAAAGCTCTTTTTAGCATATTACAATTCCGTACATTTTTTACAGATCCGTTTCGTTATGCAGAAACAAACAGTTGTTATACCGTCTCTTTTCATGCATATACTCTTCAGAAAAATTGGATATACTTTGCTTAGGTAGAAAACAAATGTATGATTATGTATTGCTGTAAGAAGAAAAATGTTCATAGAAGACTCAACATCATGTGTTTGTTCGAGCAGCCATCTTTGTTTATATATATATATATATATATATATATATATATATATATATATATATATATATATATATATATATATATATGAGAGAGGGGAGAAATGTTGTGCCTGTACAGTTTAAAGCAATTTTTGTAGGAAGTCTTAAGTAGGAGACATCAATGCATAGCAGAGCAAGAATAAAAATTAGATAAAGAAAACAACGAACAATGCAGCCAAATCTTATGAATATACTTTGACCTAATAGGGTATTTTCAAATGAGCAAACTTGTTAAAGACCGTCGTCCGACTCTATCTCTTAGTATATATTTATGTGTGTGCGTGTATTTGTATTTTTTTTACAAAGGAATCACCACTTGCCAAGACTCAGAGGCCACTCGAGGATAAGGGTTAAAGAGTATATAATGACCAAAAGGACAATATCATAATAATCGTTAGAAGTGTAAATTTGGTAAATTGGATTATTTAAGGGGAATGAGTCAGATGGAAAGCAGATAAACGGAAGAAAGTTCCACGGATGTGCAGTTCTTATAAGCTTTGTTCATGGAATCTACGTTTAGGTTTAGGCATTGATAAGGAATGGGTGAAATTATTGATAGTATTTACTGCCAAACGAGTGTTTCTCGTGAATATTTGGCAAGGGCGGACAGTAGATTAGAGCTCAGACCAGCACTTGCCATGAAAATTACGATAAAATAGAGACAAGCTCGCAACGTCTCTTCTGTGAGAAAGAAGTTGCAGAGAAGAGAAAAGGGCATTATAGCCCAACTATTGTTATTTAACCCTATTTAGTTTTTTATCATAATTCTATGCCAGCACAGACGTGCAAACACGTATATATCTGCTTTTACAATATCACAATACTTATTGTAAGCATAGTTAGAATTAAGTATGGTTTCATATTTTTACTAATGAAGTTAGTGCATAAATGCATATAAGAGATCAAATCAAGCACTTCACACTGATTCTGCAGCCTGTGTCAATCACCATTCTGCCACTCATATCCGCCATATTGTAATATTAATTCTGTGATAATCCTTCTCTATTAAATGTGATTGTTTCCAATTTGACAAAGATGAAGGCGATTTCTCCTCTTTTCGTCTTTGTTTAATTCATTTAGACAAATCTTTAACAAACCCTGATGATGATTTTCAAACCACCAATTCTCGAGTGATTTAAATATTAAAAACAATTATTTGATTTCTGTAAAAAGAATCTGTTTACAGTTATTTTATTATAGTTATTTTAGTCATTCGACAGCAAATAAATTGTTTTCTAATGAATAAATTTCAAGACCACACTCGTTAATATTTATAATCTCAAGAGAAGAGAGAAAAAAACTCAATAAATTTGCTATACAAGCGTGCCAAGAAATCTTCTTGTTCTTTATTGTTTTTTGTGCTAAAAAAATAAATGCTTTCTTTGTTTTTGTTTTTCTCTGCGGAGGTGATCATTTCTAAGTTCCATAAACCTCACTGAATTCCTCAACAGGAACTACCGTGAAGTGTAATATAATTTAATAATTTGTGTAAATAATTTACAATGAAAACAGAAATCACAAATGTTCAAACAACAAAATTGATTGTGAAAACATTAGATTTTCGAGAAATTTGATAAGTCAACTACTGTTTTGTGCTCAAATGCTAACGGTACAACAAAGCCTAAATTGTATTACTAAAATGACTGCCAAATGACGAATAGAAAACAAGCTGAATAAAAATGCAATAAGGAGGCAAATTTGTTGCCCACTTAATAAAAAGGACGATTTTATTACCAATTAAATTAGTTCATTTAAAGACATATTTTTTTATTCACAAAGCGCTTTTCTTTCGTGATTAAAAGTCTTGCATCCTTTAGTTTCCATTAAAGATTGACAATTTTATCACAAATCAGCAGACGAGACAATTTAAATTTAACATATTTGTACAAATAACTGGCGGGCCGCCAGGCATAGCCCGGTCATAAGATATGCTTAAATAGATTTTAATGTATGCAGATTGCGTATTTATTAGTATAGAGACAATCGATTATCATTATATTAAACCTAACATATAGTAGTGAGAGCAAAGCTAAAATATAAATATATGACCTGGGTGCCATCAGCTAGAATCGAAACCAAAATATACAACTTTTCTTTTCACCCTCATTTCTTTTGCCTCTGAGATACGCCCATACCACACACGCACACACACACACACACACACACACACATATATATATATATATATATATACACTGTTTATCAAATTATTAACGAGTTTACATTTGTTTAAATATCTAAGGAACGAGTGAATAAAAATGCATGAAACTTTGAGAACGTGCTTACAATACTATTCAGCTACTCCAGTCAGAAAATAAAAGTATTTAAAGCTGTATTAGCGAAACAATGGCAGAAGATAGGAATATCTGTTGATTTCAGTGTGTCAAGTTATTAACGAGGTTGAGGAAAAACACAATATACCCATAACTTGTTTATTGAAATAATTTTCAAACATTAAATGAACCAGGAAAAATCCTTAGAGCACAATAACTACATAGCACTTTCTTCATAAACATAATTAATAGGGGATATGCGATTCTGGTAAAAGAGGTTGGTCAACAGAATTAGTAAAATTTGTGTTTTCATCAACATTCATTCCTCGAGATACCTCTTGGAGAGCATCCCACAACTCGCGGTACCTCTTGGAGAACATCCCACAACTCATCTTTGCTCTTAAATTGGTTTCCACTTGCATAGAGACGTGTCTTCATGATACTCCAAAGGTTCTCAATTGGGTTCAAATCTGGTGAATTCGCAGGCCAGTCCATCTTCAATAGACCAGATAAATTTTTTTTCCTCTTTTTTGAAAATTTTTAAATATTTAATTACAATAGAAGTTCTTACAGTTTCACTTGTTTACTAGCAGACATGGTGTTGTCCGGGATTAAATGAGGAACACTATGCTTTTGTACTCAGCCTATAACAGCATAATACCTTTTTTCATTTGGTTTTGAAATTTTATTTTTAACTTTAAGCGAACCAGAACGAGTCCGAATTCAAAGTCCACAGCAAGTGATGTTTGGTCAAAATTTGTTCCTATTATTAAAAACTGTTCTGGATAAAATTAAGTAATCAAATATGTATTAAAGAAAAGCATGAACATTTTTATACAAATTCTAATTTTTATTTGAAGTTTCTTTTACAAAAATATTTTACAATATTTATTTATTTTTTTTTTTTAATATAAAATGCTTTCGTTTTTTTTATGGGAAAATATAAAATTAATTGTTTTGTTTTATTTTGGAAAAGAAAATTTAAAATGTTTTTGTATTTGTACTATGAATGATTGTATCCGTTGCTAACAGTTAAATATAGAAAAAATGAAACTACCAAATACAGCAAATTTGAAAATCTCAGTGGAAGTTATATTACCAATGAAACTTAATATTAAGAACCAGTTTTGACCTAGCACCATTTGCCATGGACTTAGAATTGAGTCTTTCTGGTTTGCCTAACATTTGAGGTAGATGCCGTGTACGTTCAAGGATGGAGTACTGCTGCCATATCTGGGCAGGAGCTGCTAAAGACAGCCTATCCTGCCTTGATAGAGTATAAAATAGACTTTGTAGCTTAGTGGGGTATGCCCCTTTCTCTTCCATGCAACCTCTCTCCCACAGAAGGGACGTTGCAAGCCTGTCGTTGTTTTATCGCTATTTCCTGGGGAGTGCTCATCTGAGCTCCAATCTCTGGTCCCCCCCTCGCCAATCTTTCACGAAAAACATCCGTCTAGCTAAAACCACTGTCAATAATTTCCCCCCCCCCCTCTTTATCTGTGCCTTAATCAAAACAGATTCCATGGACAAAGCTTCTTTCTTACAAGTGCGCTCTCTCCCGTTTGTCTGTTTCCCACCCACTTTATATATATATATATATATATATATATATATATATATATAAAGCTGAACGTCTGTGTGTGTGTCTGGTCACGAATAGGCTCCTATATGGTTGACTATTATAGAAAATGATCACATATAATGATAGAAGATGTATCGAGACACAGGAATGGGTACGTTTGATCTGGCATAATGACGATTCATTAAAATTGTGGGGTCTGCGTACGCGCCTGGTCCACAAAGTATGGAAATAAAAAATGTAAAAATTACAAAAAAACGTTTACAAATGTTTTTGATATAGGTGTACATAATAATACTTTGATAAGTATGTTTTAACTTAAAAAGGGATGGTATAATAAAATTGTGGGGTCTGCGTTTGCGCCTGGCCTCCATAGAATGGAAATAGGCACAAACTTTAATAAAGACTTTTCATATCTATCTGCGTAAGTATACTTTGATAATTATGTTTCAGTTTGAAGAAATATGGTATAATAATAATGGGGTGTTCGTTCACGCCTGACCTCCATAGAATGGAAATATGTCACAAAGTTTAACAAGGTTTTTTAATATAGATCCACAGAATATTGTGATAAGTGTTTCAGTGTGAACAGGTATGGTATAATAAATTATGAGGTTTATCTATTTTATTTTTACTTTCATCATATTTTGCTTTGGTTTTGATACCCCCGAATTCGAAGCTGTCTCTTTACAACCCTTCTTTTTCATAAACTATCATGCTTTCATAAATCAGAGTCCATTTTCTGTAGGCTGTTTTATTTTCCTGCGTCCAGTTGCTCTTATAATTACTGGAATGATAGAGATATTCACAAGATTCCAGTTTCTTTTGATATGGAGGATGGAGTACTGCCGCCACATCTGGGCAGAAGCTGCTAAAAATAGCCTATCCTGCCTTGACAGAGTACAAAATAGACTTTGTGTCTTAGTGCTTCCTTGCAACCTCTCTGCCACAGAAGAGACGTTGCGAGCCGCTTTATTTTATCGTTATTTCCCTGGCAAGTGCTCGTCCGAGCTCCAGTCTCTGGTCCCCTCACCAATCTTTCACGATAAACACCTGTCTAGTTGAAACCACTGTCAAAAATTTTCCCAACTCTTTAACTGTGCCTAAATCAAAATGAACAAAGCTTCCTTCTTAGAAGTGCACGCCTGTGAAACTCTGTTCCGCTTGCCTGTTTCCCACCTGACTACAACTTGGATGTCTTCAAGTCCAACATAAACAAGTTCCTGATGAACCACCCCCTTAAGTAAGATACTTTATCAAATCTCCAATACGAACGATTACTGTGACACTATCCCATTGATTACTGTACACGCAATAACCCTTATCCCCGAGTGGCTTCCGGGCCTTGATAAGTGGTGACTACCATATAAAAAAAAAAATTTCATTATCTTTTCATTCTTAGCTCTGTTTAGCCCAGCATCATAAGGGACACTAACTTCTGCAAAGGTTATTTCTTTCTCCTTCTTGTCCCGTATCACTATGGCAGGATTTATAGCTCCGTTTCTAGGTACGTGGTTGTAGGAATTTTATAGTCATAGTGCATTGTGTATGAGTATGCATGTAAATAGGAAACTAAGTCCATGGACGCGTGCGCTCGTTTGAAAGTTGCAAGAAGTACGATTTAACATTTTCGAATATTTAACATACATAAATATAAAAGAAGTAATAGTATCAAACTACAAAATATAGCATAATATAATATATACCAAATATTGATCCATACAGAACTTATGGAAAAATATTTATGGAAATTAACATAAACAGTTTTTCCCTCGTAGGAAATTGTCAGGCTAAAGTGCATGAAATCTCTCCTCATATGTGTTTTTACATATCCACGTGGTGTTAAGGATAGCAACCTAACCAATGAGATGTATTGTTTATCCCTTCCACGGTTATATATATATATATATATATATATATATATATATATATACATATATATATATATATATATATATATATATATATTATACACTAGTATGCATACCCAGCGTTGCCAGAGTCGACGTGATGTTCGGTTTGGACGCATCTGCTATATTAAAAATATTGAGCAGTTTTTCATTATTATATGTCAACTCCATCATTAACCCAACAAAAATTACAAAAATAAAAGAACGGATGAAAACACGAAAATGTAATCGCCCCCCCCCTAAAAAAAAGAAGACGTATGTGACAAACTCTCCACCAGATATTTCGGCAGAAGGGATACGAAGAGAAGCCATTCTCTGGATATTGAGCACCTTTTTATGACTATATACTATATATACTATATTTTATGACTATATACCAGTTTAAGCGAATTTCTTTAATGCTATAAACTATAAATAATTCAGTTTCAAAAATACTAAAGTAGAATTTATGTTAACCGAAATACACGTTTTTATGTTATAAAATTGATGAGTTATGACTTATTGTGTTATTAAAAGAAAAAAAAAACATAGCAGTTACGATGTAAAAAAAATGGGGGAAAAAAACTGGTAAAAAAAAATAAATATATAAAAGTTTTTTTTTCTTTTTGTTATAAACAAAGAATCGTAGTTGAATTGGATTGTTTGTTTATTTTAAAATGAAAATCCACTGGACCACAACGTTAATTGCGAAATAACGTGGGAAATTATTTTATTTAAACTAATTCCAAAAGTAATGCTTGAAAATTTGTGTAAATTATTTTAGTTTGATTATCCGCCGAAAAATAAAACAAAACAAAACAAAAAAAAGTTGGCGCCCAGGGGAAATAACTCAAATCGGTTTATAAAAAAAATCGATGTCGGTAAAAATAAATTAAATTAAATATGTTATCAATATACATAAAATTTAAATAAAAACTTAAATAGAACACTTAAAACAATTATCTCATTATAAACAATAACTAACATACCACTATTTAATAAAATCGATTTTCCTTAATGTGATATGCAAATGAGGTCACCTCTAAATCGTATATTTTACAAGAATCATACTATATATAGGAATGAATAATATATAGGAATAAATAATATATAGGACTGAACAATATATAGGACTGAACAATATATAGGAATGAACAATATATAGGACTGAACAATATATAGGACTGAACAATACATAGGAATGAATAATATATAGGAATTAACAATATATAGGAATTAATAATATATAGGAATGAATAATATATAGGAATGAATAATATATAGGAATGAATAATATATAGGAATGAACAATATATAGGAATGAACAATATATAGGACTGAACAATATATAGGAATGAACAATATATAGGAATGAATAATATATAGGAATGAATAATATATAGGACTGAACAATATATAGGAATGAATAATATATAGGAATGAATAATATATAGGAATGAATAATATATAGGAATGAATAATATATAGGAATGAACAATATATAGGAATGAACAATATATAGGAATGAATAATATATAGGAATGAATAATATATAGGAATGAACAATATATAGGAATGAACAATATATAGGAATGAATAATATATAGGAATGAACAATATATAGGAATGAATAATATATAGGAATGAATAATATATAGGAATGAATAATATATAGGAATTAACAATATATAGGAATGAATAATATATAGGAATGAACAATATATAGGAATTAACAATATATAGGAATGAACAATATATAGGAATGAACAATATATAGGAATGAATAATATATAGGAATGAATAATATATATGAATGAACAATATATAGGAATGAATAATATATAGGAATGAACAATATATAGGAATGAACAATATATAGGAATGAACAATATATAGGAATGAATAATATATAGGAATGAACAATATATAGGAATGAATAATATATAGGAATGAATAATATATAGGAATGAATAATATATAGGAATTAACAATATATAGGAATGAATAATATATAGGAATGAACAATATATAGGAATTAACAATATATAGGAATGAACAATATATAGGAATGAACAATATATAGGAATGAATAATATATAGGAATGAATAATATATATGAATGAACAATATATAGGAATGAATAATATATAGGAATGAACAATATATAGGAATGAACAATATATAGGAATGAATAATATATAGGAATGAACAATATATAGGAATGAATAATATATAGGAATGAATAATATATAGGAATGAATAATATATAGGAATTAACAATATATAGGAATGAATAATATATAGGAATGAACAATATATAGGAATTAACAATATATAGGAATGAACAATATATAGGAATTAACAATATATAGGAATGAACAATATATAGGAATGAACAATATATAGGAATGAATAATATATAGGACTGAACAATATATAGGAATGAACAATATATAGGAATGAAGAATATATAGGAATTAACAATATATAGGAATGAATAATATATAGGAATGAATAATATATAGGAATGAACAATATATAGGAATGAATAATATATAGGAATGAATAATATATAGGAATGAACAATATATAGGAATGAATAATATATAGGAATGAATAATATATAGGAATGAACAATATATAGGAATTAACAATATATAGGAATGAATAATATATAGGAATGAATAATATATAGGACTGAATAATATATAGGAATGAATAATATATAGGAATGAATAATATATAGGAATGAACAATATATAGGAATGAATAATATATAGGACTGAACAATATATAAGAATGAACAATATATAGGAATGAATAATATATAGGAATTAACAATATATAGGAATTAACAATATATAGGAATTAACAATATATAGGAATGAATAATATATAGGAATGAACAATATATAGGAATGAATAATATATAGGAATGAATAATATATAGGAATGAATAATATATAGGACTGAATAATATATAGGAATGAACAATATATTAGAATGAATAATATATAGGACTGAACAATATATATGAATGAACAATATATTGGAATGAATAATATATAGGAATGAATAATATATAGGAATGAACAATATATAGGAATGAATAATATATAGGACTGAACAATATATAAGAATGAACAATATATAGGAATGAATAATATATAGGAATTAACAATATATAGGAATTAACAATATATAGGAATTAACAATATATAGGAATGAATAATATATAGGAATGAACAATATATAGGAATGAATAATATATAGGAATGAATAATATATAGGAATGAATAATATATAGGACTGAATAATATATAGGACTGAATAATATATAGGAATGAACAATATATTAGAATGAATAATATATAGGACTGAACAATATATATGAATGAACAATATATTGGAATGAATAATATATAGGAATGAATAATATATATGAATGAACAATATATAGGAATGAATAATATATAGGACTGAACAATATATAGGAATGAACAATATATAGGAATGAATAATATATAGGAATGAATAATATATAGGACTGAATAATATATAGGACTGAACAATATATATGAATGAACAATATATTGGAATGAATAATATATAGGAATGAATAATATATAGGAATGAACAATATATAGGACTGAACAATATATAGGAATGAATAATATATAGGAATGAACAATATATAGGAATGAACAATATATAGGACTGAACAATATATAGGAATGAATAATATATAGGAATGAATAATATATAGGACTGAACAATATATAGGAATGAACAATATATAGGAATGAATAATATATAGGAATGAATAATATATAGGACTGAATAATATATAGGACTGAACAATATATATGAATGAACAATATATTGGAATGAATAATATATAGGAATGAATAATATATAGGACTGAACAATATATATGAATGAACAATATATAGGAATGAATGATATATAGGACTGAATAATATATAGGAATGAATAATATAAATAATAAAGTAATTGGCCTCTTGTATATAATAATCAAATTGTGAACAAACAAAAAAAAAAAAAACAGACAGGAATACGAATTTATATATATAGATGTACACACATATAAATATATGTTATACATATATAAATATACATTCATATATATATATATATATATATATATATATATATATAGATATATATAGATATATATAGATATATATAGATATTTACATATATACACTAGATTACCCGTGACTCATTGAGTCAGTATATGTTATCCCTAGCTATGGAATAGCCAGTATACAGAATTAATGTATAAAAGTGCAAGTGAGTATGCAGAATTAATGTATAAACGCACAAAAACTGAATGTACACGCGCTTGTAAACAAACGTGGCGACCAGTCAAGACCATATAAAATTTTGTGCACGCAAAAAACTGAATGCATGTGCACACGAAAACAAACATGGAGCCCAGTGAAAACAATACAGATTACATTGGATAATAAAGGTCTTAACATCATTGCTCTTAGATTAAATGAAAAATCCTTTATATAAAAGGAGTTTAATCTGTTGAAAAAATACAAGGAGAGAGTGTGTATTACACAGGTCCTCCATAGTTTGTGTGTGTGTGTTAACAGCCTTAAAATATATCAGGAAATAATAATTAACTGATTAAGTATTATTTAACAGTGAGATCTTTTTAAAGCAAATCTTTGAAAAAGATAATAAAAGCCCCCTCCTACGTTTTGAAGTCTTTCTATGTATTTTAAAAATGCTTGGAACTTATAATCCTTACCTCACCCCATTTCCTCTTTCTGTCCCAACCTGACATCAAACTTGAAAAAATGGTAACAATTCCATGTCCCGTGACATCGCCAAGAAGTGGGGTCTCATTTTACATTAAATTTATATCGGAAAGTGATCTCCCACGCTAAAATGTGATATTTAATTATTTTAAGAACAATTTATTTTTTATTTTTTACATTATCTTTAAAGGCCGTTGAAACATATTAGCCAAAAAAATAAATTTAGATTTCTTTTTAGGAGGTAAACTACGCTCGGTTAGGTCGTAAAAAAAACCCAAATATTTTTTAATATATAAATTGATCAAGTAGTTTTTTTTTTTTTGCAGTAGAAAAACACACTTGCTTTATTTATGTATTTATTTATTTTTTTTTTTGAAAACAATTCTAACTGGCAACGAAAAATACAAATAAAATGATCATAAATAAATCGGTATTTTTTAATCAAGTTCTAGTTTTAATCACGCATAACTTGGGTAAAGAAATCATTTTTTTTAAATATCGGCACCTCCCGTACAATTTTTTCTTTTTCGTCTTTTTTCAACTTTTTCTCCAGATTATTGAACACTAAGCAACCAGATTACAAAAAGTTGAAAAAAAAAATCAATATTTAAAGATTTGGAAGGAGGTTTAGTATCACATACGACGGTCTAGTAAATCGATCCCTCATTTTTAGAACCGATATACAGGCCCGATTTCACGTTGGCTCCTTCAACCCTCCACTTCCCGCCGTTATTATTAATTTGTGGGGTTTTTTTGCGACTTTTTACTTTGAGAAAAGTTCGGTCTGTCCCCACCCCGTCATTAACTTTTATTTATTTTTAACAACTTTTTAAAAGGGGTTTTTGCATTTAATACCCCACCGTATTTTTTAAATATTACTAGTATTTCCGTTGCGTCTTAAAGGCTAAGATATTAAATGTTCAAAATAAAAAAGTAATTTTGAGATTATATTGTCTTTTATTGTCTTGACAAAACATGTTTTTAAGTGATGAGTGAGAAAATAAAACTCAGGAAACCTCCAGAGTACTACTGCAAGCATTAATAAAAACTAAGTAGGCCCTAATAAAAGCACTAATAAAACCAAATTTCTACCTCTCCCCTCCTTAAAGTGAAAATATTTTTTAAGTAAGGCCTGAAAAAGTAAATCGTCAGAATCCACAAGAGAACAACTAGGAGGAGTAAATATGGTAATAAATATGATCATAGATCATTGACCTTATGTATGCTTTGAATAGCAGCAGGGGCTTTTAATATCGGACTTTAGACAAGGCGGGCATGATATACGTTAGCAGAGGAATTTTTTGAAACCAGAAATCATAAACAGGATGGACGGTTTAAATGCATAAGCAAGCAAGCTGATCAGAGTTTTATAATTATATAGATAGATATACACATTTATCCTTCGGATTAACCCTTATATGTTGTACGTATTTTTAATTACTATCTACCTTTTCATCCTATTCCTTTATTCTCATTTTATTTCTAAATCTCATTAAGTTAATGTCTACAGTTGTATAATTCTGGCCCTTCTCTTCTTCAGATGAGAAGACTTTTAGCTTGGAAATGTCAAGTGTTTTTTTTAAAATTTCCTCTTAACTTTTCCTTATTGTTAAGAAGTTTTTATTCCTCGTCTTTCATTTAATATTATTGTATATACATATGCGTATATACACATTTTTACAAACATACACACACACATAATGTACCTGAAAAAGGTAAGCCTATCAACATAGTGAATGCTTTAACCGATTAAGAGGAGCAATTCATAAATTAAAAAGCTAAGGAATGAAAGTTACATAAAACTTTATTTTATCATCAGATTACTTTTGTCTTTATTGATCTGACGATATAATAAAGTTCTATATCACTTTTATTGCTCATCTTTTTAATTGAAATACATATATACATGTGTGTATTTGTATATGAACATATATTTATGTGTGTAGCTATATATATATATATATATATATGTGTGTGTGCTTACTTAATTTAATCACATAAATTAATAAACGAAAGTATGAATTTATGCGTAAGCTTAAGTATTTACTTCAACAGTGCTCAATACGTAGGTAGAGCTAGGTAGTAAGTTTTAAAATATATATGGCAATTAAGCTACACAGAATATTCCGCGTTTTATCCATGCTAGGATTCATCAGGCTTATGAGAGGATTTTGTGGTTGTCTCGCGTTTTTATATACACACCTTCTATTGAGTTTAATCAACCAATGAGCAGGCACTTACAGGACAAAGGCCCAGTTGACTTCCGGTTCACCCTTCCTTTCTGCATGCTGTTTTGGCGGGGAGCGTAGGTATCTAGTGTCGAATATTTCACACCCCTATATTTTTATTTTCATCGAAATCCGTGAAATCGCCTGGGAGGAAGCTTCACATGCCTCCATGCAGTAACTTTGTCCAAAATATATGTTATTCTACATTGTACTCTAGAGAACCTACTGTTTCTTTTATAAAATTATTTTATATAAAATTCTTTCCAGTTAATGAAAAAAACATTAAAAAATGTATGTGTCTTGCATAAAAATAAAAAACACATAATTTTTTATGTCTTATAAAATTCTTTGTAGTAAATGAAAAGAAAATTAAGAAATTTATGTGCGGAGTTTGAACTTACAGTCCATGTCATGCAAAAAAAAAAAAAAACATGCTTACCCACAGTAGAATTTTCACGGCGCATTGTTTTATCATTGTTGCTAAGTGACGACATGGAAAAAATGGTTTTACCGATGATAGATAAATTAAAATAACGGCTTCGATTATCGATTATGGGTAATTATTGGTGGGGTATTCTGAGACAAAACTTAACTAAGATCACTCCCCAACTTATACACTAAATTTCAGAGTCTAAAAGAAACGAACTCACACACACAGACAAAGTTGCATTCATATAATTATAGAGATATATACATGATTATTACTATATATATTTTTTAATGTCTACAGACACTGTGTTTCATCCTTTGGGGAATCATTAGTACAGGGAGTTACGATTACACTTGGTTGGGAGATTCGAACCTAGCGCCAAAACTATATCTGACTATTAGCAAGAAAAAATTCACACGGGTAATAGTAACCACCAAAAATACAGTTCAAATTAACATTTATATAAATGTTAAGACGGCGAGAGTGATCTTATGATTATAGTATTATGATCTGCAGATGTGAGCTTAAGTGACCGACTTCAATTTCAACTTAGTGTTCAACAATGAGAACCAAGTTTTTGAAGTGGCTGACGTTATATATATATATATATATATATATATATATATATATATATATATATTGTCATCCACATACAGTACTGTTTCGTTTTATCACAAGTCATCAGTGCGGCTAGACATAAACTTTTTCGCAGGTATGGATCGAACCTACAACCATCGTGTTGACAGTCGGCATCTCTAACTATCGCACCAACAATCAGTGCCCGTAAATATTTCTCCTCAAATGCGTATTAAACTGTCGCAAAGTGCTCGTACTGTCAGTTTGTTTACAAACAAACAGTAGGCTTCGCTTAATCGATTAAATATGCGTAGGGTGGAAATATATTTACAAAATGCTCAACCCAAGGAGGGGGGCTTATTAGTCATCCACATACAGTACTGTTTTCACACAAATTTTAACTCTAAACAACAGTCATTTTTTTTTCTGTTGTATTCAATGGAAGAAGCTATTAACATTTTCCACAAATTCAATAACGCCGACCCAAACTTAAAATTTACTATAGAACACCCAGACTCTTCTGAATCTCTTTCTCTACTTGATTTTAAAATACAAATAAAAAAAATGGTGCCATATGCACTGAATTCTACAGAAAACCCGCCAGCAAACGCCTCTTCGTACATTTCAAATTTGCACTACCTCTCAAGGACAAACTAAACTACGCACATGCCGAAATCTCACGCATACAAGACAAATGCACTAACATCTCCGACAAACATACACACACTAACAATTTCCTACAGACCCTCTCACTAAACGGCTACCCTAATACGATCCTATCCTCACTTAAAAAGAAAAAACGCAACACCCGACCCTTCTCTAACAATTGTTTTCTAAAACTACCCTTCCTCAGTGACAAAATCTCATCTTCAATCCGAAAAGCCATCCGCAGCGAGGGACTCAACATTCAACTCATCCACACTGGATCTACTTTAAGACAACAGCTCAACCGAAAACATCCATCGCATACACCTTCCCCTTGTTCACTCTCTAATTGCCCAATATCACACACAGGTTTATGCTTTAAGAACCACGTTGTTTACAACCTACAATGCGCTAAATGCAGTGTATCTTACATCGGAAGCACTACCAGATTGCTTCACCACCGCATTAAAGAGCACTTAAACACTACTGCTTCGTCGTTCTATAAACATATTCGCACTTGCATTAATTCAGAACCAGATTTTCACATCAACATTCTTGCTTCTTCAAGAAACGTAGGTCAACTTCGTATCCTCGAATCTTTAATTATTTCAAAAAATACTCCCACACTAAACAATAGACTGGAATTGAGCTCCGCTTTTATAATATAAGTTTAAAACATAAGAAAAACAATAATTAAAATAATAATAATAAAAAAAAACAAAAAAAAAACCCTTGCTTGAATAGTCATCTCCCTTGATTCACAAACGCAACAAGTATTTCAAACACCAACTGATTTATTTTAACGTTCTCCTAACGTCATTTTTTGTTCTATATTTCGCGGTATCACGTGGCAAACCCTGCGGCTGCTTTTCCAATTTTGAACACTCTTCCGCTGTCTTCTCTTGAAAAAGGACTAATAGGTCTGAAATATATTGAGATTTATAACACCATTGAATACAACAGAAAAAAAAAAATGATTGTTGTTTAGAGTTAAAATTTGTGTGAAAAAGAAAAAACAAACAGCAACAAAAAAGAAATTTATTTCTTTTGTTTTCATTTAATTTTACTCTCTAAAAAAAAAATCTCGCATTGTTCTTGGCTTTTAATTTTACCTTATAATATATATATATATATATATATATATATATATATAAGAAGGAAATTGCAACATTGTTCAAAATTAAGTGAGATATACTATAGCCGGTTTCACTATGCTTATAACACTATATTACTGGGTTTTTTTTTACTTCCTTGTTTTGCCTGCTAATGTAGTCAAAAAAAGCTAAAATCTAGTAAACTTCCTAAATTAGAGCATTATATATATGCTTTAAATTTAATTAAATTGAATATACATAAAACTCCCATAATGAGAGCAAACAGAAATTCGGTACATGAAGTGAAATATAGAGAGTTGAGATCACTTCCATTGTCTTCACCGGATGTATTTTATGCATATTATTTGAATTTCATCAAAATAGAATATACTTCATATTTTAAAAGGGTGCTCTGCTTACATTAGAGGAACACGGAAAATTTTATATGTAAATACAATGTTAGCTTTTATATATATTGTCTAGATTTTCTTTCTATATGGACACACACACAGAAATTAACATTAAGATATAAAGATTTGTCTGTGCAGAAATCATAATCAGTAGTTCAACTAGAGATTAGTGTAAAAATTCTCAACTAGAAATAAAATTGAGTGAAAAACATGTACAATTTTATTTCAACGATTTGATTTGAACATCCAGTTTTCAGTTGATCCAAAGCCATGTTAATAGACACCTAAAGTAACCTCGGACCGAGTGCATATCTCAATAATACCCGACTGAACAGAAAATCATATTAGCATGATGCTTGAATGAGTAGACTGACGCATATTTTCCAATAGACCTACAAACGCAGACATCTTGGTGACAAAATTATTCCAGTTGCCTGTAATCTCAACCAAGGATATCACGAGGATTAATTTCTTTTTTCTTTAGAAACCGATATTTTTCTCATTTTAGTTTGTAAATTATTTTGTCAGCAAAAATAAAAACGGTTTCTATTATATCAGTTTTCTTATATTTAATTTAATCACTGAAGTTAAAATGTGCTCCTATATCTTCGTAGTTGTGGAGGCAAAGGGATTTGAAGCATAATTTTCAAGAGTGTTTAATTTTAGGCACTGACTCATACAAATCAATGCAACTCATGTCATTCCAATGCTGTTTCACATAAATCACTACAAATTTCTATAATAAACTAGCAGGGCTACCTGGCGTTGCTCGGGACTGAATAAAGCAATTTCCACCATAACCGATCATCACGATGTTGTCTCACTTGACATTCATAAACCCTTGAGTGGCCCCTGGGCCTTGATTAGCAATTACTCTATATTAAAACAAGGCAAAACAACTTTTTCTGTATATTTATAAAATTGAGGCATTTGTCGCACTGACAGCGAGATTAAAAGGCCAACTTCCGTTTTACAATAGTTGAAAACCTTAAACTCAGTCCTGTCCATGTGATCCGCATCAGAAGGTTAACTAATTTGCATGTTATTTTGTAAAAAGAACTCTCATTAATTAACCAATATTTTTACTTTTTCAATAATTGGTTTTCATCTTACTATTACCCATAATTCTATTTACGAATGTTTTCTTCATCGTGGATAAATGCTTAGCAGTTTGGGATTATATTATCAGACAAATACATTTTCAAAAATAATTAGATATTAGATTAGATTTTAGCAAGAATCAATTAAAAAATAACAGAGAATAATTTGAATGGGAGTTGTTAAACTTGGACTCAATATTAACAAAAACTTATCTGCATTATTTGCCTGTTTTGTTTTACGGCATATCAACCTTTATCAACTTCTTTATTTCTTAAAATATTTATTTCTGGAGTTTGGTTTGCTTTTGTATTTTGTATAGGGAAATTGTCTTTGTTTTTGACTTTGCAGAATATGATTTAGTTTTGCAAAGAGAGAGGGGAAAAATAACATCAATGTTTGGTGCATTTTAGGTGAGGAAGCCACTATCTTCAGATAGCCTGATCTGATAACACCAGTGCATTATCTGGATTATTCAGACTACTGTTCTCATGTTAAATCTTATTCTTCAGATGCTTTTTGTCAAACTGGAGACTTTCTATGTAAAACACAGGAATTTCTATGAAATTTCTAACTACATCTTTTATTTATTTAATTCCAAGAAGTAGATCATTCTCTTGCCAGTTTTAAGCAATTCTTAATTATATTCTTAATATCGCCATTAATATTGATGGAATCATCAAACTCCCGAAGAGTCATTTTCATTTGAACTAATCTAGAATTAGATGATTGTGATTTAGATTATCCTTACAGCATTGCATTACTTATATTTTTTCTTTCGCCCTTACTCGAATCAGGACTGTACCCTAATCAACCACGTTTCTGGATACTAACGCCCTACTACATGTATGTGGATATGTTCATGTATACCATAGTATTTATTTATTGATTTGTGGACTATTATCCTCATCTTGCAGTTATTGTTTCACAACATTTCGGCCAACTATTCCTCTGGCCTTCTTCAGGTGGTAAACCATGATGGGATAGGAATGCTGAGTTTCTTAATTGTATCCTCTGTATTTACTGCCTTCCATAGTTGTCGTCTCATCAATTGGATATGTAAGACCAAAAAATCTAACTTGGATCGCCCTTTGGTTCAGTGGATAGACATGTTGAATCTCTATGTGAGCATTGTCTGAAGATACCGCTTAGTTGGCCAAAACGTGGTGAGACAGCAACAAGGCAATAATTAAGAGACTCAGCATTCAAAACGAGACAACAAAACTATGAAAGGCAGTCATTATTGAGGATACAGTTAAAAGAGTCAGCATTCCTAACGACGAAGGGCAGACGAATAATTGGCCGAAACGTAAAACAACAACTGGATGAGGATAATAGTCTGCAAATAAACAAATAAATAAACAAATAAATAAACAAACAAATAAACAAATAAATAAACAAATAAATAAACAAACAAACAAATAAATAAACAAATAAATAAACAAATAAACAAATAAATAAACAAATAAATAAACAAATAAACAAATAAACAAATAAACAAATAAATAAATAAACAAATAGATAAACAAATAAAGAAACAAATAAACAAATAGATAAACAAATAAATAAACAAATAAATAAATAAACAAATAAATAAACAAATAAATAAACAAATAAATAAACAAACAAATAAATAAACAAATAAACAAATAAATAAACAAATAAACAAATAAATAAACAAATAAACAAATAAATAAATAAACAAATAAATAAACAAATAAATAAACAAATAAATAAATAAACAAATAAATAAACAAATAAATAAACAAATAAACAAATAAATAAACAAATAAACAAATAAATAAACAAATAAATAAATAAACAAATAAATAAACAAATAAATAAACAAATAAATAAACAAATAAATAAACAAATAAACAAATAAATAAACAAATAAATAAATAAACAAATAAATAAACAAATAAATAAATAAACAAATAAACAAATAAATAAATAAATAAACAAACAAATAAATAAACAAATAAATAAACAAATAAATAAACAAATAAACAAATAAATAAACAAATAAATAAACAAATAAATAAACAAATAAATAAACAAATAAATAAACAAATAAATAAACAAATAAATAAATAAACAAATAAACAAATAAATAAACAAATAAATAAACAAATAAACAAATAAATAAACAAATAAATAAACAAATACATAAACAAATAAACAAATAAATAAACAAATAAATAAACAAATAAATAAATAAACGAATAAATAAATAAAAAATAAATAAACAAATAAATAAATAAACAAATAAACAAATAAATAAATAAACAAATAAACAAATAAATAAATAAACAAATAAATAAACAAATAAATAAACAAATAAATAAACAAATAAATAAATGAACAAATAAATAAATAAACAAATAAATAGACAAATAAATAAATATACAAATAAATAAACAAATAAATAAATAAACAAATAAATAAACAAATAAACAAATAAATAAACAAATAAATAAACAAATAAATAAATAAACAAATAAATAAACAAATAAACAAATAAATAAACAAACTAATAAACAAATAAATAAATAAACAAATAAATAAATAAATTACTCATCTGAAAAGGATTCCAATCATAAAGATAATTTACCATAGTAGTTGGCTTGGTTTCTTGAGTTACACAAATACAACTGGTAACAGCACACATAGCTTCTATAAAGCTCATACGCTAACACAGACAGTCGCGTTCCCGACCTGCCTCCCAGATCGTGCAGATCATCAACCTTCATTTCTAGATCCATTCCTAACCAAAGTCTTCAAAAATTGTGATAAATTTTCATACTCCACTCGGGAACACTGATCATCTCGTGATATTGGTTAACATCACCCTAAGTTCTTGAACCCAAGTTGATGAGCTGTTGCTAAAAATGACAAAATATTTTAAAAACAAACTGATTAGGAATACATAAGCGATGCCACAATGAGACAAATGGATGACATAAAGCAGGTATGGAAGCACATGTTTCCACAGGAACTATTATAGCAAGTCTCACTCTACCCAATGGTTCACTCCAACTTGTGCAACAAAGGCAGCATGTATTCCACCATTTCGACCATCACAAGTACAAATAGACAAAACTATAAAGAATCTAGATATAATTTTAAGAGTACAACAGCTGCAGTCCAAAGAAGGCATACCAAAATGATTAGGAAATGTAACGAATTGTAGAAGACAGGAGTTCTTGGAAATATAATAATGTAATGAATGATAAACAATTCACAATTCCCCCACAACGGTAATTAAGTCGGTTGCATAGCAGCCGAAAAAGTTAACCTGCTTGTCTGACTGTTCGCCTTCAAATCCAACTCAGGCCCCTCAAACTACTCCCTCTGAAGTTTCCCTTCGTTCACAGATCTGAAAATCACCCTTTCCCAAGTCTGTGATATCATAAAAACTTTGATATATCTAATACATGTGGGCTTGAGCTCATCTCTGCTACACTAATTAAGAGGTACTCAGCTGAGTTAGCCCCTCTCATCTCCAAACTATTTAGTAAATGCTTAGTCGGGTCTTGCTTTTCTGATAGCTGGAAATTTGCCTCAGTTGTAACAGTATTAAAAAATTCTGACAAAAGAACTAACCCATTCAATTATCGCCCCAATCATTCTCTTTCCCCTCTTTGTTAAAATCCCTGAGCTTTTAATCAATCAAGCACTAGTTCACCATCTTGTAAATATTATTCTTTCTGACCAACAGTATGGATTTCAGCAAGCCTGTTCTACTGTAGATATTTTAAAGGTCATCTCTGAACACATATACCATACACTAGATAAGACAGGGGAAGCTAGGGCTGTATTCTTTGATGGATCTAAAGACTTTGACAAGTTCTGGCATGAAGGGCTTCTCGTTAAAATTAAACCATATGATATTTCTGGGCGAATATTCAACATAATCACATCCTTCCTAGACAAGATAAAAATCCGAGTTGTCTTCGATGGGATGGTGCTACGTCTAAACAACATCATCATAATACAGGTGTAATCTAGGGGTTAATCCTTTGGCCTTTATTCTTCCTGATATTCTTAAATGACCTCCTTGATAAAATTGTGTCTGAGACAGGTATATTTGTTGATGACACTATGCTCTGTGATACAGATGAGGAAAAACGAATGCATACATATCCAATGACAGAAGTCCACAAAAATGACCTTCAGTTTGTAGCAGAATGAGGTTGGAAATGGTTGGTAACATTTAATGCTACTAAAACTAAGCTTATTTCTTTTAACAACTAAACTACACTTTCTCAACCAACGCCATACGTCTACCATGCTGAAAAATGACTTGCACAAGAGAGCATCTTAAAACTTACAAACCCAAAATTCGTTCATGCATGGGCCATTGTTACCACATCTAGGCGAGTGCATCTACCACTAGTCTCTTACTCTTAAACAGGGTCCAAAAAAGAGTCTCAAATTAAATAGGTTCGACAGTATCAGCCAAGCTCTAATCTCTATCCCACCCCTGTAATGTTGCATTTCTATTTTACAAGTACAAGATATGCAGCAAAATATCACACCTTCACTGTAGATGTTTTTAGATGCCAGAAAACCTTCTACTCTAAGTTTCTTCTCTCTGATTGTAAGACTTTGGAATTCTCCCCCTGTTTTCTTTTTCTTTGGTTGTACTAAACTGCAGAAATTCAAATATGATATGACCAGGCATCTCACTGCTTAACTTCTATTAGTCTTTTTTTAGAAATAATCCCAAATAGTATTACCTTACGTTTAAGTGGCATTATGCCTTGTTGCGGTGAAAAGGAGTAAGGAAAAAAAGATTCCATATAGGCAATTCTAAGAATATGATTAAGAATTGCTGAAGACTTTTAACCTGTCATGGCTGAGAGAATAAGAATAATCTACTGCCATAAATTATATAAAGAGCTTGGTTCACAATTCTATACTGACTTTTAGGTTTAATAAAATGCACCTGAAAAAGATTGTAGGTTACATCGGCCAAAAGGTTTTTTATTGTTTAAGCCTGTCATGAATTATCAAGGCCAAAAGTTCACTTGACGATAAATGATTAGTAATGATGGGAGTGATTGGGGAGAATTTGATTATTTAAAAAACGGCTCGACAAGAACTTGTATACATTAGGCTTGAAAACGATCATGTCGTAATCAGCTGGAAAGCAGCCTTGCAGTATTGTGTTCCACAAACAGAAAGTTCTTGGAAAGAAACTTTGCTTATGGAAGTTTCATTTTGTTTTAGGTAAGAAGAAAGAAAAAGAAAAACTATTAACAGTGGCTGTATAGCTAGATAAGTTTTTGTTATGAATGCTTTATGGAGGGGGTTCATAGATTGAAGCTCAGTCGAGCACTGTCCATAAAAATAACAATAGAATAGACAAAAACAAGCAATGCTACTTCTGTGAGAAAGAGGTAGTAAGGAGAAGAAAAAAGCATTGATTTTGAAGTTGCTTTTTTACTCTATCAAGGAAGACTATGCTTTCTCTGCAACATCTCTCCAAACATGGCAACAGTTCTCTATTTTATAACATATTTGGCTATTATACAGGTAGAGGATTCCGTCAGGTATGCGATACCTTCAGGAGTAATAGAATGGTCTATTTTTTTCAGTGACCTTGGCAATGGATTTGATGTAAGACTTTCATTTTCAGTCTTAAGTGAAGGCTAGTCCTAGAACGATCTCAAAACGGAAGGATAACTTGCCAGATTAGAACACAAATCCAAATGATCCAAATGATCAATCTTCATCTCAAAATTTTCAAAACGTAAAAATACAATCTTTTGCCAAAACTGCAAGGCTAGCTATTTTCTGGCTGATAAAACTATAAACGTTTAAAGAAATAATTACCATATATTTGACATAGGCAAATCAATGGTTCAAAAATCTCTTTCTGGTCTCAACAGCTGTTTGCTTTCCTCTCATGTCAAATTATTCCACTTTATGATGCATCAGTTTTACAGCTGGCTGCCTTTCCTACAGATAAACTATCTGAGAATGATTGAAAGACGACTTTGGCTAACGCTCTCCCTCATTAATCACTTTTTATGACAGCCAATTGTTGCAATCTAGTTATTTTAAGCCAAAGATATAAAATAAGAGCAAGTAAAACTCCAGCCGTCGGCCAATCATATTAGATGCTTATATGTATATTTGGTGAAGCCTTAACATGAATAAATACTTGTAGTTGCACATAACCATGATCAGCTTTTTGATGCTTTTTAAGTTAAGAATAAATACTTCTCCATAAAATTTAAACAAATATATCTTCTATTTTACTAAGGCGTTTCCACATATCTAGGTTAAAATTTACTTGAGGATAAATGTCAGTGTTTGGTTTGGTTTGTTTTACGGCATAGCAACCATCTCTGAGTTATTTAATCGGCTGAATAATCAGCCGATATATACAACATAATTACGTTGACACATCTGTTCTTATTAGATCACCGAAATCAAGCAATGCTGAAACTGACTAGTACCAGATGGGAATACCAAGCGCTGTATGTAGGAGAACGTCATCTCCACTGACAGGAATATACATACAATTGGAGACCACTTGTGAATTTCATATTCCTTATAAACTTCCTCTTTTAGTAGAAGTCAGTTCCACCAGCATAAAGTGAAAGCTGCTGTTATTTATTGCCGAATAAAGTTCTCACATACAATTCTAGGATAATTATTTGTATTCTAAGAATCCATTGCTCTTTGAAGATATTACTCTTTAAAAAAATTATTATTTAATATTAGTAATATTCTTTGATTGTAATACGTCTAACCGAAGCCACTGCATTATAGTATCTATTCTGGAAGAAAATTAAAAGAAAAAATAAGGTTTTGAGTTTTGAAGAATCAGATTGAGCAATTCGGTTGGAGATGAACATATAAATACTAGGGCATATGGTGACCAGTTGATTAATCAGATCAGGCCTCTCTGATACCCAATCTAGCCGAAGTAAGAATCAAATTGGAAGCATGGTTCAACCACCAGGATCCTGCCCTAGCGCATTACATGTCGCCATTCATTACTTACAGGTTGCGATTTAATACTACTCAATCAAATTTTACCAAAAATTAGAAAAGAGTAGCTTTTTAGGAATTGATATTAGTTAACTAAAAATGATTAGGTAAACTTTTAAACATTCAATTGAAACATATGAAACACGAATTTTGTAAATAAACAATGTGTATTTATTTCAAATTTTCATTCCAGAATAATAAGATCTTAAATAACACTGTTATGTTGTTTGTCTACCGGAAAACATTGAAACTATTAAAATGGTCGATAATTGCGATGAAATTATAATAGTCGGTTATTGTGATTAGTAAAAGTATATTGTTAAATAAAAATATTTTAAAGATGTAAAAAGTTATATTAAGTTGACATATTTACATTTAATAGTTGTCAGGAATGTTAACTTAATGTAAATTTGACAGATGGAATTCAAGCAAACCATAATATAAGCAAATATACGTGACAAAACCCAGCAAGGATCTTTAGATTACATGTAGTGATGATATAATAAAAATATAAATATAAATATAGATTTTGATGTGGGAGATCAGTTCTGATATGCAACGCGTTATTGACAGATGTGGTTTATGACTAGACGATCATGGAAGTCAGAAGGGGGACGACTTAGAAAAATCTAATCTTATACAAAGTATGCCAACTCTGAAAAAGATTCACCAAAGAATAAATGAAAATATCAAAATATAATTCCCGTCTGAGCGTTTTCAGAGAAAAGCTACTTTAATTTCAGGACACATGGAAGGAACGCATTGAAGAAAGATTTGAGGTATGTTTTTGCTGGTGTTCCACCCGTCAACGGTTTCTATAAACTGTTAATTTATGTATACACACATCAACACCCAATAGAGCATACACTAGACGAATCACATATCAGAACGTTAACGCACATAAGTCAAAAGAGACTCATTATAGAAACACACATCTGTTATATATACACCTGTTCATGTCATACAGAACTCCCACCAATACAACATATTCCTTCTGGTGCCGTGTACACGCAGTCATATAGATCCCTGAACACGTAACAACACTGTGCAATATTTTAAAAAGTACAATTTTATAAGCACAATGACATAGAAAATCTATTTCTGACCCTTTGTATCGAATTAGGCACAGTTTTTCTAAAATTGTCTCTTTCTAAGAATTTTGCAGAGAATCTTAGTAATGTGAGTGAACATGACTAGAAATTCCATCAGGATATTTCAGTGATGGGGAACTGTTTTAAAAGAAAATAGAACCCTGGAATATAAAAAGAGAGGATGACACTCAACACGAGACTTAAGAGGATAAATTTTGGTTAAACTGACAATTCTGTGTTTTTATTCATAACCAATAATATTAATGATATGATTTATACGAGGGGTGTGCAATAAGTAATGCCCCTGCCCCACTTCTCATAGGAGTAGAGCAACGAAACTTGGCACAGTTATTAGTCTTTCTCTACATAGGAACCACCCAGAGTTATGGATTTTTCCCATTGTTTGGTGCAGCTCTGGAGACCGTTTTTGTAGAACACCCCAGGTTGGTCCTCCAACCACGATGTGACTTCAGAAATCAAGACTGCATCATCTGGGAAACGCTTTCCTTTTAAAAACAACTTCAGGGCTGGGAAGAGGTGAAAGTCAGAGGTGGGAAGGTCAGGAGAGTAGGGGGATAGGCCAGGATTTCATAACCACATGCCCGTGCTTCTGATATGGCGACATACGAGTTGTGGACCGGAGCGTTTTCCTGCAGGAAGAGGATACCTTTGCTGATCTTGCTCCACCTCTTGATTTTGATAGCTTCCCTTAATTTCCTCAAAAGTGAAGCATAATAGGCTCCTATAATTGTGGTACCCTTTGCCAGGAAATCTGTCAGCACTACTTCGTCCTAGTCCCAGAAGACTGTGAGCAGGACCTTGCCAGCGGAAAGCAGCACTCTTGCCTTCTTTGGAGATGGTGAGTCCAAGTGCTTCCACTGCATTGACTGGGCTTTGGTCTCTGGATCATAGTGATGGACCCAGGTTTCATCCTGTGTAATCAGTCTTTTGAAAAACTTCTTGGCACATCTCCTAATTCATCCTCGAGCACTCAACGTGTTCTCACTTCTGGAATGGTTGAAGCAACCTGGGAATCCATCTGGCAGACACCTTATGCATATGCAAATGGTCATGGATGATAGTTTCCACAGACCCTGTACTAATCTTGACATCTTGGGCTATTTGGCGAATAGTAATGCACCGATCTTCCAGAATGGCAGCCTCAACTTGATGGACAGATGCCTCATCAATGGCAGAAGGGGGCAACCAGGTCTGGGAGTTGTTTCCACAGACTTCCGGCCCTGTTTGAATTCAGGATGCCAGTGCTTTACAAGGTGATATGAGTGGGCATTATCACCATGAGTTCCTTTCATTTCATCAAAAATCTCCTGTGGTGTGCGTCCTTTCAAATACAAAAACCGGATCACTGCTCGACATTCAACAGGCTCCATTTCACACCTGACTCGGTTCAAACACCTGTAAAACATAAACCACAATTAGTTCAGAGCTGTAATTTGCCATATAACCCGTAGAGATATAAATCATTGCACATGCAAAATTTCAGCTAGATCAAACAACTGGTCTGGGTCAGGGACATTACTTCTTGCACGCCCCTCATAATATATGAAAACCGCCTAATCTAGAGAAATGAAGGTCAGGTTTAGATGCTTTTCTTACACAAAAAGCAGATATTATGTGGTAACACAAAAGGAGAGCAGACCTGTAAATTAATCCTTGTCCGTTCATCCGTTCGCACTTTTCTCAATAACTATGCCTTTGAATTGTTTGAAATTTTGCACAAACATTAAACATGATATGGGTAAAAAAGCAACAGAATGGATTTTCCGGGAAAACTTTCAGGTTAAAACGGCTAAAATTGACATTTTGTGCTTATTAAAAATAAAAAAAAAATTGATGCCTTGGATTTTTATAAAACATTTTGAAAAGTTGTAACTAACTGATTTCTATATAATTTTGTTTGTCTATACTTCGTGATAACAGTTGGGTGTGCCCTTCAAGCTCTTTTAGGGCTAATAAAACACTCCATTTTTGTCACTATTTTACCATATTTGTCCAAAATTTTGTGTGTATGTCTATTTAGCAGTTTTGCATGGTTCTAAACTCAAATTTAAATTTGTTAAGACCATGGAGACTTTTGGGGCTAAATAAAGGGGGGGGGCAAATGATGGATTTAGTCATTTCTTTTTTTGCATGGTGCAGAACTTAAATTTACATATATTAAGACCTAAAACTGCACCGTTTGTTCATTTTCACCAGGATATGCCCCCTGGGGACTTTTGGGCCTAAAGGCGGAGGAATCCTGAACTTAGTCAATTTTTCATGCCTCGTTCACTGTTCACGCACGAGTAACAATGCATGCTTCACTTGTTTTAATCTAAAATTTGTTGTACAGTTAATTTACAATTTCATGAATGGTCATATAATAAGTTAAAAGTATAAAACGTTAAATAAGTTAATATTCAAAATAACTAATTATATCAAACGTTAAAAAATAACATGTTATATGTAAGGTTTATATATTCCATATTTTCATCCAGAAAACTAAACAAATCAAACTTCTTTCTCCTAAGTCCTATTCTACATTAAAATGGCACTTAAAAAATCTGCAGAAATTGCATGGTGAATTAATTTATTACAAATTTATCTCTATCTCTATATATAATAAAATAGAAAGGATTATTCCCGTCTACAAAAATATATTATAGCTTTGCAAACGTAGATTGGTTGGTTGGTTGGTTGGTTGGTTGTTTTTGTTTTACGGCATATCAACCCTTTCAGGTTATTTAATGCCGAATCCAAAGATTTTGAAGAAAATTTTTTTAATAGAATATATTTGTTGTTTTCAAGTCGGTTTCTATTTAACCCATAGTTGAGACCCTAACAGGTACTACCACTCCGGGTCAGAGTGGACCTGGGAGCAATGGTAATTAAAGGGTGGCTCCACACTCCGCAAAGGCCGCAAGCTGGGGCCTCACCACTGGATATAGTTTAAGATCATATTCAGGACCTGCAAACGTAGAGGTCACTTTTGAATTCAATATGGTCAATATCTGATGTAGGTATTGTGAATATTACCAGTTTCTTTCATTTATTATCACAACGTTTTATAAAAGTTCATAGAAGAGTCTCTTTAATAAACATGTCATTTTCACAGGTGATTGCACCATAATTTATCTTTCATTATTTTATCCCCTTCCTCCCCTCAACACAACTAGGAAGATAAATTCATTTGCCACATCTTTTCCAAACAGCGTCGTCCATAATTGCTTATTCTGCTACTTCATTTGCTATTAGTTCTTTCGTTTTCATTACTATAAATAAGGACCCCTCCCTCCACAAATTCCGGGCAATTTCATTGATTATTCGCTTACGTTTTTTGGATTATGAGAATATCGATTTATGGTATTTTTCGAACGGTTAAAAACTAAACATGGTGACATCAGCCCACAAACCATACTAATTCGGTTGTTTCTTTCCTGCCAAATAAAGAGGTCAGTAGTTTTCTGGCTTCATCTAAGATGAACAATGACCAGTCACTCAGAGGGAAACACCTCATGACTTATTCTTTCATATACTTTTTTTTTTCTATAAATAGCCTTTGTTTACATACGTAAATAGAGAATGAGACATGAACACAATACAACCCTTCAGTTTCGATAATTTCTATCTATGGAGGCCCAAACGAGCATGAATATACTGCCTTTTCTATTTCGGTTTCCTTATGTTTGTAAAATGTTACAAAGTTATTTTGTATCGATTATTGCCTATAGTACAAATCTGCTTCAGCAACTGACTCAGGCAAAGCTTCGATTTGGACACATTGACAGCAAATAAGAAACTTGGGGTTGGATCCAAGTTAAATCCACTTTTTACGTTATATCTTGCTTAAAGAATACTTTCTGCCTTTCACCATAATCCGCTTCACCATATTAAGAACGAGTTTCTATACAATACCGCCATTATTTCAACATGGCTGATACTCTGCATACTTATAAAATAAGATGATCAAATTATGCATTTTTACTTCGGACATTACGTTAAGCTTGACGGTTTAAAAGCTTTAAATTCAGTTAAAGGTAAAAACATAAAAACCGGGTTTCGGCAATTTTTTCTATGGACAAATTCTCACTTAACATGCGGAACTGAACGCGAACAGAAAGCCTTCTAACTGATTAGTCGAAAGTAACTTCGGTCTGAAATAAAAAAATTCTTCATTTATACATTTCGTTTCCTAATGTAACTTTGGAGAAAGTTTCACTTTCCTAATTTTTTTTGTTCTTAATTGGTTGTATTTGTAGTAGTAGTAGTAGTAGTAGTAGTAGTAGTAGTATTAATAGTAGTATTAATAGTAGTATTCCTTTTATCCCATTATTATTATTATTATTATTATTATTATTATTCAATATTACGATTATTATTTGTCTTACTCTTTTTACTGTTGTTGTTTACATTTCATTTTATTAGCAGGGAATCATTTCTTAACTTGTCGACCACATCATAAGAAAAAAGTTCTGTCTTGTAAGATTTCTCGTCTTTGAAACACACCAGAACCAGTGTTTTAGGATTAAACAGACTTTCTGTGCTTTTTTACATTTCCTTTCATGTGCGGGCATCATTTCTTAACTTATCAACCACTATATAAAAGCAAAACAAAGATAACTCAGTCTAAAAGGATTCTCCTTCATTAAAATACTACAGAACAAATGATTTTACAACTGATTTCCTTCACAAACATTTTTTCCATTACTTTTCTGTCATACACAAGTTTTTGTTGGGGGGGTATGCACATTATGTACAGCGTTAAGTAACCTGCCCTCTTTTTAACATTTACTTTTTAGAGATTTTTTCCTACTTTACGCGGACTACCAGCCCGGCTGTGTGAGTTTCCATTCTAGGTCATTATCACACTTCATAAAAACAAAACGAATTTACCGCAGTATATAAAGATTTTTCCTTCATTGAAAATACACAAGAACTAATAGTTTCAGGATTGATTGAAATATATCTTCGTAAGCATTTTTTTCCTTTTGTTTTCATTACGGGAAGGTGGAATTAATTAATGTGCATGTTAACATTGTTTTCTCTGTCATGAAACATAATAAAACAAAATTACATCAGTTGACAATAATATGCGACAAAATTATAGTTATATTTATTTTGGAGGGGGAGAGTTCTTTCAACGAATCTGTTCTGGCTTTGTGCCATCTATCCACTAGTCCTGCTAGCACACACACACACACATACACACACACACACATATATATATATATATATATATGAGAGAGAGAGAGAGAGAGAGAGAGAGAGAGAGAGAGAGAGAGAGGGGGAGAGAGAGATGTTTGTGGGGATTGATGAGAGTTGGCTGTGACCCGGATGTTGACGCATTTACGGTCAGAGACTGAATAAAAAAACGTCTTATACGTGCCGGCTCGACGCAAGGCTTCCGGTTAAAAAAAAAAGAGAATGAAAAAAAAAAAAAAAAAACGATTGTGAACCAATGGGAAGCGTTAGCACATAAAAAGAAACGTGGATATTTGATCGCCGCTGGGAGCCCCGACAGAAGTATAAAAACCCAAGATTTTACGAGCGAGGGGGAGTTCAGCAGTAAGATTCGAAGGGAACTTCGTCTGGTTAGATGAGCGCGTGCATGGACTGATTTTGCCACAAAACCTTAATAGATGTGAAGAAGAAAAGATGACACTAGTGGACCAACTCTGCCCCCACGTTACGAGTCGAGCACTTTCATTTACTAAGCGTTGTCTGATTCACACCTAAACCGTTAAGTACAAACCAAATGAACATTCTCTTCTTGTTGATTTCTCTCCATGCTGACTTTTCTCTCATAGATTCAGGAATATTCTTCTCACCACTAAAACGAACATTTTCCATTTACAATCCATCAATAAATAAAGCTGCTTTTCTCACTTTTAAAATTGAACGTATCTCTTATTTATTTTATGGAGTCAGATAATTACACGTTAAAAATACAAACCTGATAAAGTATGTTAATATCCATTGTTTAATAAATGCATTGATTTTAATAACTGAGCTGTGCTTTTGTCATGTAATTTGCCTTTTCAAAGAAAGTCTTTAAAAATATTTTACTGATATTAAAATCTGGAAGAGGTACAGAATATATTGTTGGTCCACTTGTATTGATGTCAGTTTTGAAAGAAAGTCTATTAATTTTCTAATATTTTAAATGGGGATTGATACTTCGTATTATCTGGATTATCTGGACAAGTTTTATCATCTTGGGTGTTATTTTCGCAACGTTTCAATCTATGTAACTTGTGACATTCTTCATATATATCTTGTCAAACTCGGAAATTTTCTGTCGAACTCAGAAATCTGCATAGAATTTCGAATGGAACCCTTTATTTGATCCAGCGGGTAGGGTGGTCTCTTTCCGTCAGTCATGACTGGGTAGAAATCCTAAGTAATTTGTAATTGTATTTCATGTGAGGACTGGACAATCAACCTCCAGAAGAGTGTGACTTACAACTGAATTTTACTACGCACTTTACACACGGATCCTAATATTAACACCAGTAAATCTTTTTTTTCTCCATCTATACACATTCCTTTCAGTGTATATTTCACCCCCCTCCCTCCCTCCCTCTCTCTCTCTCTCTCTCTCTCTATATATATATATATATATATATATATATATATATATATATATGCGCGTATGCAGACATGGCAGAGAAGAATAGGCATTCATAGAAACAGTTTATTTCAATAAACATAATTTATAAAACAAAATCAAAAATAAATGGTCACAAATTTAATAACTAATACTTGATGACATTCTCTTTGCTGTTTTCAATGCTAAGATCCTTCTAGGCATGGCATTGATCAGTTAACATATATCATATTGAGGAATTTCTTGTCATGCATGATACAATAATGCTAACAGTTCAGGCTTAGAAGATTGCTTCCTTTTCTTTTTGCTAAGCTTCCAAACTAATATGGCCCGGAGGTTTTCAAGTGGGTTCATATTTAGGGACTAACTTGACCATAGATGTTTATTAA
Organism: Euprymna scolopes; assembly: GCF_053919585.1. Lineage (NCBI taxonomy): Eukaryota > Metazoa > Mollusca > Cephalopoda > Sepiida > Sepiolidae > Euprymna > Euprymna scolopes. The sequence continues at coordinate 171,656,332 of NC_136484.1, read as the reverse complement.
TCCCAATGTTGTGTCGACCTAGAAGAGTGACAAGGAGCACCGTCTTCAATAACTAGGGAGTTGACTGGGATCATTCTATCACTTGAGAATATTGGTAGGAGTCCTTTATGTAATATTGAAAAATAGCAGAATTGATGTTTCCCTCGCACTCCACGATTACTACGAGCGACTACCACTCCAAATTGCATCCAATATGATAACCGAGAAACCCCCATGTTTTAGCGTTGACTGCAGTCTTTTTAAGTCAAAACCTTGCTGAGGGAGCCTCTCCACCCATACCTTTCCATTGTTAGGAAATAATGCAAACCGTGACTCATCACGAAAAATGACATTCGTTCAAAAGGTCATAGGTCTCTCCACCGTCTCTCAATTTTTTCTGTGCTTGATATTGGCAGGACGAAGAAGAACCCAGCTTGTGAAGATACAGGAAAGCTTTTCTGGGACTGACACCAGCTTGTGTTGTCATGTCAGAGGCTTTGCACTGAGGATCCTCTTCAACATTTCTTTTCACAAGACGCAAGGTTCTTTCAGAGGGACGAAGGTAACTTGGATGAGGTTTTGTGTACTTTTTCTCCTCTCTTGTGAATTTTATGATCATTCTTTTAACAGTAGAAAGGGGTATTGAAAGATTTCCTGCTATTTTGCGTTGACTAAGGACTACCTTCATGTTGACTCATGATTCGTCCTTGCAGAAATTCTGATAGGTCTGATGCTCCTTTGGTTCATGGCATGCTTCATTGTTAGATGCAATTTTAATTGAAATAAGTTATTTCAACACTATTCTTATCTGTAAATATAAATAAACATATAAAAATATTTATTTTAGTCTCTTCTTTTCTGTCATGTCTGTGTATATGAACATATCTTTAGATAGATAAGTTGTGCTGCTACTGCTAGTATTGTAAAAATTATTTTTTTAGAGGCGGCGAACTTTAAATTAAAATAAATCACAGAAAATATCTTTATTATACATATATGTGGTTTGTTCCAAATATCAATTTTTGACATTTATAATTTTACTGCAATTTTAGATATGACACATGCATATATAGCAAAATTTAGAGGTCCATTTTTCACAAATCCTATGTATTATATTAGGCTGTATTTTGGCAATAACGAATTGAATTTTGTCTTCTAAGTAGTTTATTGTGTTTGGTTTATCAGCGTAGATATAGAACTTTACACATGCCTAAAGAAAATAATCAAACGGGATTAAACTTGCACGAACGAGGTGATCGGGAAATTATTTGGTCATCTAATATTTCAATAGTATTTTTAAAATACATTTGCACAATTTGCAAACGCTGCTCGAGTGTCAGCATCTTTTAATGAATTACTAAAATAAATTGAACTCAAAATATCCGATAGTTGCCAAATCTGCAATTAAAGAACATAGTTATTAATTTAAAGTTCCTCGCCTCTAAAAGAACACTCTGTAATTTTTGTTGAGTGAATTGGAAAGCCCACAAAGATTGTGCCTCAGAAGTGTCTGATCTGTCTGAAGTCCTTCTCATTGGCCGTAGCTATTTGTTATGCATACAAGAGTATAGGTTTTTATTCCCTCCTTCCAACAACTAGTGTAACAAGGCCCAGCGGCTGCATACAATGTCAGGGAAGGTTTGGCCCGGAACACAGAAATTAATGGGAATTGCACAGGCATAATAGCAAAGTTGTTATCCTCACTCCATGGAGTTGTGTATATGTGCCTGTCAAGCCATTGCTTGTCCCATGTAGACGAATATACAACTGGAGAACGATAGATACTGATGTTAGTTGTCATTTTCACTAGAGTTCTGTTATCTAGTTCTGACACTACAACGGTGCCAAGGATGAAGAAGTGTTGGATTTTGGAGTGTGTGTTGGAGGGATAATGATGTCGAATGCTGAGCTTGTTTGTGACCTTAAAGGTTTGGTAATAGTAATATAGAGATAGCAGTGATTATGCATATTCATACATACATTATTCATGACGTTTCTGAATTTTTCAGATGAAGATTGGTTATTCGTATTATTTGGATTCATCAGACTACTGTTCTCATCTTGAATGTGATTTTCCCAACGTTTCAATCGATGTAATCTCCGACCTTTTTCAGGTGTATCTTGTCAAACTCAGTAATCCTCAGTGTAGGCGACTGAAGAATACAATTGCGAATTACTTAGGACCTCTATCCAGTCATGGCTGATGGAACAAGAGCACGCTACCCCCATGAAATAAATTAGTCTGCAAGAACTCTGTTCCGTCTGCCTGCTTCCCTCCGGACTACAACTTGGATGTCTCCAAGTCCAATGTTAACAAATTCCTAATGAACCGCCCCCTTAATTAAACACTTCATCAAATCTCCACACTAACATAATGTACTTGCAATAACCCTTATCCCTGAGTGACTTCCACGCCTTGATAAGTGGTGATCACTGTGTAAAAAAAAAAAAAAAAAAAAAAAAGGACCTGTGGCGCAGTGGTTAGAGTACTTGGAAAAATCAATTGTAAAAGTGATATTCTTCTGAAGGTTGAAGGTTCAGTTCTCAGTGTGGGCGACCAAAAAAATACAATAGCGAATTACTTAGCACCTCTATCCAGTCATGGCTGATGGAACAAAAGCATGTTTTCCCCGTGAACTAAATAAAGGGTTCCGCTCAAAATTCCGTCCAGATTCTTGAGTTCGACAAGATACACTTAAAAAAGGTCGGAGATTACATCGACCGAAACGTTGTAAAAATCACATTCAAGATGAGAACAGTAGTCTTATGAATCAAAATAATACATAAATTATTCAGTTTGTTTTTCAAAGTGCAGAGTGTCTCAAAAATGTACTCACACTTTAACTGTTATCTGGAAAATAATGTTAATTAATTTAAACATTTGCGAACATGATTTTTAAATCATATTTATTTTCTGCATTCGAAGCTATTCCACCTCACTCTATATTCATATATGAAAAGAACCCAAAATACTTCAAAACAATCAAAAACATATTGATATAGTTAAAATGTGTGATTATCGACATTACAAGATGAAACTTATGGATTTAAAAATGTTTTATGAGGAATTAAGTTAAAGTATAGGTTAACCCTATACTCTCCGCTTCACCAAATGCCGCACATAGAACTGTTAATATAATTAACAATCCTTTTAAAAATTCGATCATATTTGATACAAATAAATTCCAGTTGATGCCTGACTTAAAGTCTGTTTTCCTAAGTCTTTTTTCTAATATATTTTAATTACGCAACATGGTAAAATATTCCTTGGTTTGAGGATTCAGTTTAATTGAAAAATATCCGTTTAAGTTACTATGATTAACCTTATTTGATATTAACTCACCAAGTGACATACTTTATTAAGTTTCTTCTTTCACTGTACATTATGTGACCCTCCAATTTTATTTTCTGCCGTTTCGATCACTCTAACTTCTGTAACTTTCTCGTTACTTATTAACAGTGGATGTAATGATAAAAGAAGAAAGAAAGATTGGAATAGCCCATTAAATACACAAGGGAATAACTACATTAGCAGTAAACATATTTAACCAGCAGGAAAGAGGGAGAGAATGGGGGATATAACAAGCAAGGAATTGAGGAATCAAGAGGGGAATGTTTTTATCTCCTATATAATAAAATGACTGCAAAAATTCCCTTCTGGATTAACAAATGCCACATAAAAATATAATACATCTAGACTATTCGCCATTATCTTATGTAACTTTCGAACACCATTTCAGACACATTAGGTCGTTATAATAAAATGCTACATTACATCTTAGCAGCAACACCATCACAATCGCAACATCTTCAGAGGAAGGAGATGACAGCATATACAGTAGACCGCAGGTTTTTACATCAGAGTCTCCTTCTCTTAGACGCATGTCTTAACGAAGTCTGGGGGTGTATCTCCAGTGAATTAATGCACCACCAAATACCAACCTGGAAATTTCTACGACTTACATACAGCGTCTAACCTTCAAAATGGACACCCATCTGGTACTGGCCAGGCTCAACGTTGCTTTACTTTGGTGATCTGGTGAGAACCGGTGTGTCAACGTTATTGTGCTGGATATATATATATATATATATATATATATATATATAAAAGTGAAAGTGTCTGTCTGTCTGCGTATCTGTGTATCTGTGTGTCTGTGTGTGTACATTTCCCTACGCAATAACTCTGGCAATGTTTAGTCTACAGACTCGAAATTTGATATACCGGGTACTGAGAGTTGGGAAAATTGATGTAATCCATTTTCGGCCAGAAATTTGGCGATTAAGCGGTCAAAGTTCAATGATTTGACCTTTGAGACCTCTACCAAAGTCCTCCGACAATTTTCAGTCTAAACACTTGAAATTTTAGATATAGGTTCATTGGACATGGATCTAACTTGATAACTTAATTTGAGCTCAAAACAATAAATTTTAAGGGGTCATAATAGGGGTCAAAGTTAAAAAAATTGACTACTATTTATTTTTCTTTTTTTTTTTTGCTCAACATACATCTCCAAATATCAGGGCAACGCTGGGCACCCATGATAGTATATATATATATATATATATATATATATATATATATATATATATATATGTGTGTGTGTGTGTGTGTGTGTGTGTGTGTGTGTGTGTGTGCGCGCGCGCGCGTGTGTGAAGTAAAAAAACAAAATTCAACAGGTTGTTGAAGATAAAATGGGAAGCTGATAAACAACAGATTGCAATCAGCATAAGAATTAATTTGATTTTATTCTGTTGTTATCAGCTTTTTCATTTTTATCTTCGACATCTTTCATTTGATATTTTATTCAATTATTTGTTCTGTTTCTTTCTAATTCAATTAAATTCAATATACGATCTGCAAATATTTTTCCATGAATTTTCTGAATGCATATCATAATTATCCTGAATCATGTGCCGTTTTTATTTTCATTACTCCAGTTACCTTGTTATCAGGATGAATAGTGTATTTGATAAAAGCTGACATCACACCTGGTGCAAAGAAATGATCAAGTTAAATGCCTGATGATTTCCTTCTGGAAAAAAAAAACATCAACATTTCTGTGTTACTTATTTGTCATAAATACATTTTTATATTATCACTAAGCTCTGCTAATGCATCGGCACTGTTAATAGTAAATAATGAAACAAGAAGACTAAGAACGCACGCGCGCATATATATATATATATATATATATATATATAATGGGTTAAGAAGTACCAACGAGAGAAATATGTATATTTAAATGAGTAGGGTCACCAACAATTGCTATGTTACTAATTTTATTATTTCGTTTTTAATTTTTAATTTTGTAATTATTTAGGTTATTTTAATAATTTTTTAAGTCATCTCTTCTTCTCTTCTCTTCTCTATATAAATAAAATGAACTCATTTTTTCGCGTCTGATTTTGACATTAATAGGATTAAAAATCAAGATATTTCATGCAAATATAATATGCACAAACGGCAGAACAATATCTGAGGTGTGTTATAGGCTTATTATTTCTCAAATTCCTCGATAATCTTAGATTTCTATACTTTTTCTGCTGAGAAGTCACGGCCAAAATCGGTTAAGATCAATGGAAGTGGTAAAATATTTTCTCTCTCATAAATTCCTCCTCCCCCTGCCACCACTTAACACCGTTTGGGGATCGTTCACAAGGAACAGTTGAGAAGAGAACACCGGTTTGGCTTCGTAGTTCTTTCATGTGAAGTTATTTAAAATCACTAAACTAAGCTGCAGTGCTCTGTGGCGTAGTGGTTAGCGTGCTGGACAATTCACATTATATTTTCACGTTCGCGCCGACCTACCGTAGTCGTTTTTTTTTTTCCTAAACAACTGGAATGGACTTTTTTTGGTGGCCGAACTGTTAACGTTGCAGATGTTTTTTTTTTTTGTTTTTTTTCACACTTTATTTTCCTACTTTTACTCATGACTCCGGGTTTGATCCTTCCTACTTACCTACCATAACATTTTTTAAAACTCCCCCCCCCCGTCCCGGAAACAAACACTCGGGCAACGCCGGGTGCCCCCGCTAGTTGAAATAATATTTTGAAATACTTTTACGTCCTCTTCAGAAAGCTTGTAACATAATCAAAATGCAAAATATTTAAAATGTTTAAGATATAGGATGGCGTTTTTACTGAACATTTTGATGATGAGAGATGTTTCTAAGAAGTTGAATATAGATAATGGGCTCTTCCGTCGATTTCAACGCATGAGCTTCTGCCACAATAATTAAATTGCTCGGAAATCTACACATATGATTTGTTTATAGCGGTGAAGGCTTTGTGTAGAACCATCCACACTTTTTTGTATGTACATATATATATATGTATATATATATATATATATATATGTGAATATATAAAATTACTAGCGGGGGTACCCGGCGTTGTCCTGGTGTGGAGAGGTGTGTGGGGGGGGGAGGTAAAATAGTAGTAGGACGTCCGGGTGATGAGAGATTTAAAAAAGTGTAGACTTATAGACAACTGCTCAGTTGAGGGTGAAGGAATTAATGTTTTGGGCCAATTTTTCGGTATTTGTTGTCCGAAAGGTCGAGGTTAAAAGCGATTCTGATTTCGTCAGGTTCCATTGTCTCTGTTAAAAGTCTTTGTGCGACACACACACACACACATTTTGCCCTTTATATATACAGACTAGCCTGGGTACCCGGCGTTGCCCGGGTGTTTGTAGGTGTGTGTTGAGCAAAAAAAGTGGTAGTAGGCAGGCAGGCTTACACCCGCTACATGAAGGCGGAAGAGAAAGAAAATCTAACGTCTTACCGCTACGCCATGACGCGACCAGAAGTGTAAAGCTTTCAAATTGAACGTAGTTAATCAAAAAGATTACTTGTAGAAATGGTGTTGCCTTTTAACCTCCCACGAAAGTCATTTTTAATGTGGGAAAAACAGCTTCCCCAGTACCCAAATAAAAATAGGCCGTTTCCAAATAAATAGTAATTGGATCAGTATGAAGGGTTTCCTCTACATTGACTAAGGACCAATTAGAGAACAGATCTTACCTGGCCAGAAGGCCAGGTGCCAGGCGTTTGCATTCGATTAGTTTTACTTTATCTATACGAAAAAAAAAGAAAACAAACAGCCGACATGACGGTACAGTGAGAATTTTGTTTAGATCAATCAAAAAAAAAAGATAGAGACGATATCCGTTTGCGAATCTAAGATATTATAATCTGGGAAGTATGCAAAAACTTCTCCCGGAATCTAATCGATGCAAGAATAACCCCCACCAGAAAAACCTTTCATGGACATACACAAACGCTCGTGCCCATTTTGCATTTTATATATTAGATTACTATAATAATATTTTTAAAATACCTACAGAGACTAGTGTTTCTTCCTTTTGGGAATCCTCAGTGCAGGAAGTCACGATTACAGCCAGTCAGGAGATTTGAACCCGACCATGAAGCCATCTCTGACTCCATTAGCAAGAAACAAAAGAACACGGCCAACGTTAAACACAAGAAATACAGCTGAAATTTAAACATTTATTATTAAATTTCGAGACGTCCCTCCAGAGTGATTTAATGATTATAGCATCATGATCTGCGCATGCGAGATTACGTAACCGGAAGATATATATGCTCCAAACCAGATGAAAAAACTTAATTAATCAAATAAGGAATAGAGCTTATAAGAGTATGAATTTAAACTGCAAATGAGGGCTTAACAACAATTTAGTATTCGATAAGGAACACACAATTTTACCATCCGGATTTACAACTTGAAGTTTTTACAGGGATTCTTATTTACCCTATCGTTTTCTGGATTTACCTGGACTCCATCGAAATATCCTTTCACATATGTATTTCTGCATTTTTATAAACTTTTATGCAAATATTATTCATCTCATTAATTTGCGGTTTAATTTTATGCACTAACAGCAAAAGCATAGTTTAACTATAAGTAATAGTTTGCTGATATCTTTTCTCTGAAGAGAAGAAGGCATTCTTTGAAACTTCGCAAAATAAGGAATGTCTAAATGTTACAGTGGATTCCTTATCAAATAATAAAAGATCGTTTATAAGAAGGCTTTAAAAGATAGCAGTTATAACAAGGCTTTCCTAGACTAGATAAAACCTACATCATATACTAATAGACCAAATAAAAAAGAATGTCAAATAAATATCATTTGGTTTATACCTCCGTTCAACTTTAAATTTCTAAATCTTACTAAACTACATTTCCCGCCAGCAGCATTCTACAAAAAAAAAAAATTAATAAAAATATTATTGAATTAATCTATAGCTGGAGAAATTTAGACAAAAAAAAAAATTATAATAACAAAATTCTAAACGAAAATACTAAATCTAACAAAAACAAATCTTAAATAAAAAATATCTAACCATCTCTGTTATTTAGCAAGCGAATATGGAGATTGAACGATAAGTTAATACTTCATTGGTCTGACAGAAAATACATTTAAACAAATATATACTGCCATAAATGCTCCTTCATGAATCCAGATTATAACGATAAAACCTCACCTTCTTTATATTACTAATAAAGAATAACCTAACACAAATGGAAAATAAAATTAAAAAAAAAAACTTGTCAATCCTTTTTTTCTATGCCTAAATAAAAATTATTATAAAATTTAGAAATAGAGATGGCTGTTCTAAATTAAAAATAAGCAAGAGACAATTAATTGTGGGCATTATAAATAACACATCCTTAGCTATTTGCAGATCTCCACTAAATTCATCTCTAACATAATTTAATCCCCAAAATCCCTTAAAATATTTAACCTTAACTTATACCTATATTTTATCATTCTGTAGTTTATATAACTTTAGTGCACTATCTATTTAAATTTTTGTCAAACGGTAGGAATGCGAGGATTTTATTCACACCATCTTTGTAACACTATTATCCTATCAAAACATAGTTCATACCTACAGCTCAAATTCCATACTTATGTTTTGATCCGTGTCTTTTTTAGTTTTTTGTTTTGTTTTACTTTTTTCCCTAATTTTTCTAATCAAATAATGTTGATTTAGATATTTTTTAATTTACATGAAATGAATGATAATTTATTATTTAATCGGCGACGAGAAAGAATTTCCTGTAAAGTTTATGTAAAAGAAACCTCACCTTCTTTATATTACTAATAAAGAATAACCTAACACAAATGGAAAATAAAATTTTTAAAAAAAACTTGTCAATCCTTATTTTCTATGCCTAAATAAAAATTATTATAAAATTTAGAAATAGAGATGGCTGTTCTAAATTAAAAATAAGCAAGAGACAATTAATTGTGGGCATTATAAATAACACATCCTTAGCTATTTGCAGATCTCTACTAAATTCATCTCTAACATAATTTAATCCCCCAAATCCCTTAAAATATTTAACCTTAACTTATACCTATATTTTATCATTCAGGAAATTCTTTCTCGTCGCCGATTAAATAATAAATTATCATTCATTTCATGTAAATTAAAAAATATCTAAATCGACATTATTTGATTAGAAAAATTAGGGAAAAAAGTAAAACAAAACAAAAAACTAAAAAAGACACGGATCAAAACATAAGTATGGAATTTGAGCTGTAGGTATGAACTATGTTTTGATAGGATAATAGTGTTACAAAGATGGTGTGAATAAAATCCTCGCATTCCTACCGTTTGACAAAAATTTAAATAGATAGTGCACTAAAGTTATGTAAAAGAAATATTTTTATCAAAAGATTGTGCAAAAATAAACATAATCATCTGAAAAAAAAAAGAAACAGTTTGAAAAAATATCTAATTGAACTATTAAACATTCATTCATTTCTGCAAAAATGTGTCTGTAAAGAAATATATTTAAAAAATTATCCAAATAAACATATTTGAACAAAAAATAGGCAATGCATTCATAAAAGTAAGTAATCATATTAATAAAAATAAACTGGTGGATCTTTGTTGAGCTGGGGTGTGAAATCGGCCGACACCGTCTACTTCCGGTCTGTCTATCATGCATCAAAGACTCTTAGGAGTTAATGTGCATGATTACTTAAAAGATTAATATGGCTGAACGGGTTAAAAACCAACTTTTCGTTTTGTTGAAGACTCAACTTATTTCGAGGTTTTACACAACCCCAGTAAAACATTAAGAACATGTATTATTAAAGCTTACCAATTAAACTTTTAAAATTATATTAAAAAAAAAAAAGTGAAGCATGCATGATTCCCCGTAAGTACACAGTGAATGAGGCATATGACTAAGTTCAGCATCCCCCCTTCTCCCCCATTTAGCCCTGAAAGTCTCCAGGGGACGTCAAATCCTGGTGAAAATGAACAAACGGTGCAGTTTTAGGCCTTAACATAGGTAGATTTAAGTTCTGCACCATGCAGAAAAAAAAAAAGAAATGACTAAGTCCATCATTTACACCCCTCCAGGCCTCGCATTTAGCCCCAAAAGTCCCCAAGCGTCCAAGCTGATGCCAATAAGCTCAGGATTTGTAACCAGTAACTCTCACTCCCCATGTTGTGCTGCCGTAATATGGTATAGGAGTGACCCCTCAAGGATGCAGGCCTGGGCGAAAAGCTATGGAGGACCTGGGATGCCCAATTCATCAGGACCTCTCTCTAACCTTGCTTGCGGGATCCAATGGAAAGGCAAGCCAATACAGTTGGCGTCAGTTTGGCTGCAGGAGTTGCCGGAAGGTCTTTACCATGCAAGGATCAACCACCTTTGGGGCTCTACTCTGGATTTTTCAGTCGGGGTTTACTCCCTTAGTCTTTTTTTTATTGAGTGAGGTAATCTGCAGGGCAGCGGAGGTTTGAAATCAGGGTTTTCTTTCCCTTAGACAAGCTACCTTTCCAGGTTGATGAGCCTCATCTACCCAAAGCGACTAGATTTTTTAGGTGCCATAAACCTGGCCTTTGCCCTTTCTTCTGTCAGTAAGAGCAGTTTCACCACATGCCGGTCAGGAGTTGGACTTATTGTCAGAGGCTGTTTGAGATGCACACCTTTTGGGAGTACTTTGTAAGCAGTGAGAGCTTGTCCCCAGAGGCACTACAGGCTATGACAGCCTTTGAAACCATAATATAATAAATACGAAATATGCATAAATTAAAATATATTTAAATGTATTTTATAACCAGGAAACACTGGGTGGTGTACTAGTATATAAATATATTACAATATATATGTATTCCTGTGTTTGTTTGTTTGTTTATCACATGTGTCATAGATAACGTCATAGCAGATATATATATATATATATATATATATATATATATATATATATATATATATATATATATATATTATATGCACAACATACGTCATATATGATGTCATCGTAGATGCCATAATATATAATGTAATAGCAAAAAGGAGAGGGGAAAATGAAAGTAAAGATTCCCGGGCAATGCCTGGTAAATTATGTAGTATACGTTATATATATATATACGGGATTTCCTTGGATTTTACTTGTACAAATGGAAATTCTTATAACTTTCTTGAAGTTTTACATTTGGATTTTACCGTCACTGGATTTTTTATCTTCCGCCAGAATATCCATTAATGTGTAATCACCTTTTTCTTTACCATATTCCCTCTGCTTAACTTATTTTGTTTTCAAGTAAGATCTTTGACTTATTTGTTGTTTCATCAAATACTTCTGCATGCAAAATCCGATCCCGCATTTTGCTAATTCCTACCCTCTGATGAGAAGGAGAGTATTTCTTCAAAACTTTGTGGATTAAGGACTATCCATTTATCTAGTGTTTCCTTTTCAGATTAAATATGTTTTTAACTCATTTCAAAGTGTATTTTAACATATTTCATTAACTGTTTGCTCATATTATAAGCTCTATTTTCTATTTGATATTATCTGGCTGAGATAATTTTATAAATATTAATTCTTTAATATTTATAATTTACTTTAATTTTACTATCTTGGATCATTTTGGTAAATTCAATTGTAATTTTCATTTTATATATATATATATATATATATATATATATATATATATATATATATATATATATATATGGCAGTTCGGACTGACTTCCTTCATCATTATTTTATTTTATGTCTTTCTTTCTTTATTTATTTTTTTTTATTCCCTTCCAATTGAGTAAGTATGTAAAAACCCTTCTTATGAAGTTCGCTAGGACCCCTTTTGTCTTGGAAACTTCGGCTCGGATCGTCTGATTCTTCTCAGAGGGTCGTTATATTAAATCCTGTATGCTGAAAGCGAATATCAAAGCCGCAGGCAAAAGAAAAACAGACACGTGAAGTCTATTCTACTTCACAAATATATTACAGGTCTTTTTACAGATATATGGTTCAGTTCTTAGTAAGATTTTAAAAGTCTCAAATTCTCCTTCTCTTACAGACAGCGTCAGGTGGGTTTTGGAGGAGAGGTCACATCTTCAGGGAACGGCGGGTCTCCACACGATCTGTGCCCCTTGGAATCAAAAAAGTAATCTGACTAATTTTCGAGCATATCGACCGATGTGGTTGGGGTGAAAAGTTTCCTCAGCCAATTAAATCACGCTACACACTTATGGAAAAACCCCAGATTGCGAGTGTACAATTCAACCATCTTACTAGCTCTGAAATCTGGGGCAAAAAAAAAAAAAAATGAAACCTATTCCCATGACCTCAAAGGTCACTCCCCATCATTCAGACTGAAGGATCCATCATTAAGACAGCCATAGACTGAAGAATCCACCAGGGCGATCAGTACAATATATTATTCTAACATTCTCACATTTCCTGTTGTTGAGTTTTTTCTTCAAATAATAAAATATCTCTGGAAGATGCTTCCTTAAAACTACTTGTGTCTTAATAAAAATCTGACAAACTAAACGTTCAAATTGTTGCCATCCGATATCACAACAACAGCCACAAAACAACAACAACAACAGAATCAGGATAAACTGACCCAAACCAAATATACGAATATACATTTTTTCGGGTCTTTATGAATCTCTCTGACAAGCAATGGCATTCAGACGTTATTCAATTGTGTAAGGCGTGAACAGTAAAAATCATCGACGTCTGACATTAACGCAAGCATTGCTTATAAAAAGCAAAAATTTTCAAAGCCAACGCCTCTATCGGCAGGTTTTTATCCACCATAGTAAACAAATACAAATACGAAAATGACTTACGACCAATAGGTTTCTAGCCGCTTTCATATTTTCACATGCATATGATATGGCTGAATGAATATAGATAAATGTAGATGATGACACAATGGGAGTGTGTGAGAGCAAATATTCTTTTGTAAACGTAAATATTCACATACAAATCGCAATACACTTTTCTTACTCTTTTTTTTGGGGGGGGGTGCTTTTCCATTGTAGGCAGTTCGCAGTGTTTAATAATAAACACTGAGATTTTGTATTATTTGGATTATTCGGACTACTGTCCTCATCTTGAGTATTACTTTTCACAATGTTTTGCTTCTTTAGGTGTACCTCATCGAACTCGGGAATCTAAACAGAATCACAAACGGAACCCTTTACTTCATCCCCAGAATTCGCATGTTTTTGTTCCATCAGCCGTGATCAAGTAGAAGGTCTAAGTAATTTGCAATTGTATTCTGAGTATCGCCATTCCTGCTATTGAACCTTCAACGTCCAGAAGAGTATCACTTATAACTGAATTTTAACAAGTATTTATCCATTACGCCACCGATCCTAAGAGCCTGCTATCCCTATGGATTAAATAAAGCGTTCCATTCGAAATATCATTCGGATTCCCACGTCCCTAAAAAAATCCCTAAGTTCTAGAAGATGCACCTGAAGAAGGTAGAAGGCTACATCGACCGAAACGTCGTGAAAATATTACTAAAGATAAGAGCAGCCTGAGTAATTCAAATGCTGCTAAATATCAACCTTTATCTAAAATATTCAGAAACATTTAGATTTGGCTTACTCACAGCTCGTGACTGACTAAACCCGACGGTCGTTTCGATTTCGGCTTGAGGCACTTGCATGTATAATCAAACTGACGAGCTTTGATGTAGTGAAACGGTCTATCTGTGTAATGACAACATATGTCAGTATTTTAGGGTTGAGAACTATGGTAAGTGAAATCACTAGCAGCCATTAGCAAAACTGTAAGTTTCTTTGTTAAAATAGAGCTCTTTTTTGCAGCTGGAAGTGTTTGTATAGAAATATTAAACTTTCGCTTACTCACAACTTACAGCTGAGGGATAAATGGTTAAAAGTGCTGAATGTCAACTAAACAGTCCGGTTTCCATCTTGGCTTCAAGAAATTCTTACATAAGCCACACTGAAAAGCTATGTTATAGAAAACAGTCTATGTGCAGATAATATATATATATATATATATATATATATATATATATATATATATATATATATAATTTAATGACAATTATTCTTTTATACCTATACACACTAATGTTTCATGTTTACACAATCACCAGTGTAGGATGATAATTTCAGCTGGTTGGGAGATTTAAACCTAGCCATGAAGCCACCTTTAACTCCATTTGCCTCCCAGCCAGTAAAATATTGCCACGAGAGTAAAGGGAATTGCACCAGCAGGACTCAACGCCACCCCATAAGTCAAAAAAGACTCAGGTTTGGCTTCAGAAAGAGTGCTACGACTTTGTATACTTCTCCCACTGCCCCCCTTCTCTCCCGCCCTTAACCTGCTGGACTACTTTGTTTGGTCATACATCAAGAACATCAACATGACCTCCCACAACACCAAAGCCAGCCTGATTGCCACCATCTGCTGAGTATTTGCCAAGCTCACGCCGGTGCTTGTGGAAAAGGCATGTTCCCAGTTTTGGACCCGTATCGAGGGAGCTACATTAAATAGCTGTCATCTCTACTACATAATCAAGTTACATTCCAATACAAAACCTATCTATGAACAATGCTACGTACATAAAAGTACCTTCGACTTGAACAAGGTATGCAGGACGATTACCAGCAACTTGGAATCCACCAACCATCTGTCTACAGGATGTCCAGAATCGCTCCATCTCAGATTCCTTGAGAGGTGATAGCAAAGGCAGAGCGTGACAGGCAGAGCGTGACAAGCAGAGCAACAACAATCATCATCCGCTACAAGGACATTAAGAAGTGATGCAGCAACTACCATCCTGCAAGAACTTTACCACAGTCACAGCCCTCGAATGAACAACACCAGTATCCTTCATCCTGCGTTGGTAGAATGAGTTTGTCAAAGACAACAAAAAATTACTCTTCTGGCACAAAAAGAAGATTTCCTGGCAAGCTCTAAACTCCCTCAGAAAAACTGGATAACATTCAACCGAGCCTCAGTGAAGGATACCAAAACACAGGACAACCTGTACATGTAGGGCTATGCACAAGATGCTTAGTTTTCTTGTGGCACCAACACACAGACTGTCGCACACATCCTCATAGGTTGTCCCTTGAGTGCCTTGGACAGTGCCAAAGATGAATTTCAAGATGGAGTGAAATGCTATGATGGTGATAAGATTGCACTGCAAATTTTAAACCTTTTTTTAATTAAAATCATGTAATGGATTTTGATCAAAATTGAAACTAGGATTCTAAGCCTAATCATTATATTTTTTGCATCATTATATCTTCATGAAATTTGTTCTATACGGAGAATTACTTTTATCTATTCGTATATTCTTCCAGTAAATATATATATATATATATATATATATATATATATATATATATATATATATATATATATATATAGATAGATAGATAGATAGATAGATATAGATATATATAGATATAGATATATACATATATATGTATGTGTGTGTGCATATATTTATATATATATACACACACAAATATAGATAGATAGATAGATAGATAGATGGATAGATAGATGGATAGATAGATGTGTGTGTGTTGATTCATGTGAAGAAGGGGAAAATATCCGACTGTATGATATAAATAACGATTAAGAAAAATATTTTCATGTGAATTAGGCTATATTCAATTGATATGACGTTTTTGTAGATCTATACCTTTTCAAGCTCTGTAAAAATCGCCGGAATATAAAAAAGCTGTTATAAATTTGGAGTAAATATGACAAATGAATGAGATAAAAATAAGAGAGAATGAACAGCAGAGAAAAACAAATCCATGCAGGGTTAAAAATTGGAGAACATACATCCAGAATAAAAGGAAAAAAAAACTGAGGGTGGATAAATACAGAATGAGGATTTCATAATTTGTCAACTGGATAGGTCCCAGCAGAATGGCCTGCCAATGGAGACAATAGAAACTGAGATATGAAGACCCTTCACAATTTAGGGAACCATGGATACCCTTATCGAACTCTGAATTCAATTTCAGGGGGCTCCGATCTTCAGGGAAAAAATATATGGTATATGCAGATAGAGATACTGGGTGGGTTTATGCATGTGATATCCTACGGAACTGTGACTGCAGTATTCCGGAAGAAATATGTAATGAAGGACGACTGGTAAAGTCTCAGGAGGGTAACATGTTCCTGGAAATTCTGAGTATAAGAAAGCATACATTCATATCAGCATGATGCTATTTAATAATAAAACCACAATAACTAAAGAATTCAGCTAATTTATTCATAGTGGAAAGGATTAGGTTTCTCAAAAGTATATTTACATAAATCACAGATAGTGCCAATTCTTGAGTGTATATATGTTATATATATATAATTCACTTTGTGCGTGTGTGTGTGTGTGTATGTGTGTGTGTGTGTGTGTGTGTGTGTGTGTGTGTGTGTGTGTGTGTGTGTGTGTGTGTGTGTGAGTTCCTTCTTCGTAAGTTCAAAAACGGCCGAGACTATCTTTTTCAACTTTCACACAAAGCTAATTCATATGACTAACAGTGTTTTAAGATATGTTTTGTACAGTAATTCATCAGATAAGTATCTTATAGATAAAAAAAAAATAATTTTTACAGAATATTGTACGTTAAACCGGCCAAGGTAGATAATAAAATCCTTGCGAATCATTTCTTCTTAAGAAAGCAAAACAGAATTGTTGTCATCTGGAGCTATAGCTTAATGGTAGAGCATTCGATTATAGATCGAATGATCCCCTGTTCAAGACCAGGTGTATCTCACCATTTTATGTTAATTTTTTCGTATTAATGAGTTCAATTTACAATAAAAGAAGAGTACCATTTAAAATCGCAGCAAATCATTTCTTCGTTTACATATTTTAAAACTAAACATTAATCGGAAGTGACTTTTCCAGAGCATTCATCGTCAAGCCCAAATATCAGCTGACGTGATATTGTAAACAAACACAGATGGAATTTCATGAACCACATTATCATTATTATTTGTGTATTTTTAAAAAGATTTTTGTGAATTTGTCCATTGGGCAAATTATTCCTTGTAATACAATATTCAATAGAGAACTGATTCTACACTTGCATAAATTAAAATATCATGTTTAGGTGTGTTGTACGACCGGGCAACGCCTGATGTCGAGCTATTGTATATATATATATATATATACTAGAAGAATATCTGTTACATTACAGTTAAAATTAACTTCAAAAACAGTTTTGCACTTCCTTTATGAATAATAATGATACTAAACCTTATGTTCAGAATCCTTATTCTGATTTTGAATACAACTGCTTATTACTTAAGACTTCTAATCCGTCATGGTTGACGGAACGAAAGCATGCTAACCCCTATGGATTAAATAAAGGGTTCCATTCGAAATTCCATGCAGATTCTTGAGTTTGCCAGAAAGATTCCCAAGTTCTATAAGATACACCTGTAGAAGATCGGAGATTATATTAGCCAAAACATTGTGAAAGTAACACTAGAAGACGAGAACAATAGTTCAAATAATACCAATTATCAATCCTCATCTCAAAAATTTAATAACATAAAACAGAGCAGTAATCCTCATTCAATCCCAACGTGGTATATATTTATTGAAATTGAAAAACTTTGTATTAAACTATTTATACATAAATTGATGCAATATACTCATTAAAGTCTAATTTAAACAAGTTTTTGATGAGCCGTTCTATATAAGTTAACAAATTTTACCAAATTTCCATTACTAACGATCAGTATATTGTTTAATTCCTACTGTACACTCTTTAACCCTTATCCTCGAGTGGCCTCTTGGCCTTGATAAGTGGTGATGCCTATGTAAAAAAACCAAAAATGTTACTGCAAAAATTAATGTCAATTAAATATTTCCTTTCTCCTTTTTAGATACAGGGTGTTCCAAAATTAACCATCTATTTTGAAATAGAAAATAGCATCAAAATAGATGGTTTATTTTGGAACACCTCTATAAATTTTATAATTTGTTGATCATGTTTAATCAGGGCTTTGTCTGGAGAAAAGATGAAAATTTCATTGGCTTCCTTATTAATTTGAAATGATATACTGGCAAAATGAAGACGGCTTGAATTCCTACTAGACACTCTCGTCGACTGTCTAAGATTTCTCTGCACGGGGGTTTGTTAGGACAACCTGACATGACGATACATTTCCCTAAAGGGGAACTTTAATGGAATATTCGAATATCTATGTATCTCATATAGAAATTGAGTGTCAGTCCTAGGAATGGTGCTCTTTAATTTTTGAAAACTTTGACTAAAGTAAAATGAAAAAAAAAAAGCAAAATATTTGTTTAAAGGAATTTGGTGAATGTTTCATTCTCTTACTCGGGTTAACGTTAGTTTTACATGCTAGCATGTGTTGGGCGGTTTTAAAAGTAATCTATCTCTGTCCTAGTCTTTATTTATCCCTCTTTGTTTGATGTGATGTGTTTACAATACATACTGGATTTACACATTACCAATGTTATCTTTTCTAATATAATACAAAAAAAAAACTTATATCTTTACCGGCCTAGAAGAGATCTGGTATATATATATATATATATATATATATATATATATATATATATATATATATATATATATATATATATATATATATATAATTATTTTGATTAAGTGCAAAACAGTTCAATAAGAACAATTTGACAATTTGTGAGAACAGCGAAACGAAAGAAAGGAGGATTATGCAACGAGGCATAGATGGGAATTTTTGAGGTTATCAGTGTAGCTTGATAAAATGATCTCTTAAAACATTGGCCAGAGAAGGATGACAGTGTGCCTCTCTTTGTCTTCTTCTTCCACCTCTAATTGTGCCTGACAGAAAAGTTAATAAAGAACGAAATAGTTTATTTAAAATCGTTTCCACGTTGTGCAATTAAATATATTATGTTTTCTGTATAATTCGTACTGATTGTTAGTAGCTCATGTTTCGACACGTTAGAACATGTCAAATTATTGAAAGAGATAATCTATATTATATTTCTCTTAGTCTGTCTGTCTATCCTATCCACTTTTTCTCGGAAACTACTGATCAAGCTGAAATATTGCATGGATCTTTGTTATTCTAAGGTGCAACGAACTAAATATTATGGTATCTGTTCTATGCAGAGTTAGGAATTAATAGGGATTAGTATTTTAGTTCTACTTTTTCTCGGAAACTATTGGACCGATCTAACTAAAAATTTTGTACGGACCTTTGTTATTGAAAGATGCAGTGAACTAAGTATTATGGTATCCATTCTATGCACAGTTAGAGATTAATAGGGATTAGCATATAGGTTTTACTTTCTCTCGGAAACCACTGGATTAATCTGGTTAAATTTTATATAGACTTTTGTTATGATAAAGTGCAGTGACCTAAGTATTATGGTATCTGTTCTATGAACATTTTTTGATCAATAGAAATGCAAAATTGAGCAACAATTTAATCATATTCAACCATCAATTTTGTTTAAAGCACCCCTTCTAAGTCAATGGGCTATAACTTTTGCTCGTTTTCAATAGAATAAATGTCTGGTTTACTTATATTTCTGACAAGACCATGCTTCAAGCTATCTCTTGAGAAAAACGTTAAAAATTATTAAACTTGTGCGAATTTTGGAGCCTTTTACAAAAGAAATAGTTTAAGACCTATTTTAGGCATGTGATCCTTGTCTATATTCGTAAAGGCAAAAATATCTTGCAATCAACAAAAATGATATGTGCAGAGTGTGGTGGCGATACTTAAGTCAAAGGAACTGTGTAGAAGTGGTTCTTTAAATATTTTAGCCATAATGATAAAAAAAAACTTCAGCAGACTACCCATTGCATCTAATAAAGACATTTTTTTTAAAAATAACTAGTATTAAAACCACTATATATAATTTTCCCCAGTCTCTATCTGTACCTAAATCTAAATGCAGACTCCATGAACAAGGCTTCTTTCCCAGAACAATTCGCGTTTGAAACACTGTTCCGCTGGTATGCTTCCCGACTAAATACAACATGGCAGTTTTCAAATCTAATGTAAACAAGTTCCTGTCAAGTCGTCCTCATAAATAATAAAATGATACCCAATTTACATCATTTACTACCATCTTACATTTATTACCCTTATCCTATAGTGACATTCGAGCCTTGATAAGTGCTGACCCCCCCCCCCCCCCCAGTAAACAAAAAACATAACACGAAAACTAGCAGGAAAGCTTAAGATATCAAACTCCAATATTCTCGAGCAATTAATTTAAACGGATTAAATATTTAAAGGATGATAATATTTTTAACTTTTCATTTTTATTTAAAATTCAGCATATACTTTCTGGACAGCTCAATAATTAACAATGATCCATCCAGACAAACGATGCCAGAAGAATCGTCACCAGTTCTGACCTGGGAAGTTAAAAATAAACAGACCAAGTCTTCATCCATTCCTCGTTTACTATATTTGGAATTCTAGTCTAGATAAATAATTCCCAAATAGAATTAATCCAAGAACAAGTCGCAACCTCTACTTTTTTTCTCTTTCCTTTCGATTCATATGACCTCGCCATAAAGTCCATATGGATAAGATTTGCCGGACATTAAAGGATTATTCCGTTTGGCATATGTAATTCTAGAATCCTCCCATGATACACAACTAACAACCATTAACTCACAGTGAAAGAAAGAAACTAAAAAAAAAATAAAAATAAAAATGAACAGATTTGTCAAATATTGTTCATCTTTAGTCCTCTGATCCGTCATATTTGGTCATAGATTTCAATGTCTGTTCTTTGTTAAGGAATAAGTATTTACAAAGACAGATGAGCTTAATTACATATGATGATGTAGCAAGTAGGTTCTCATATATTTAATGGTTTGCCCTATACATATGTGTGTGTGTATATATATATGTATAGATATGTGTGTGTATGTGTGTGTGTATATGTACTTATATATATATATATATATATATGTATGTATGTATATATATATACACACACACACACGTGTGTATATGTCCTTATGTAATTATATATATATATATATATATTTATATATATATATATATATATATATATATATATATATATATATACACACATGCGTGTATATGTCTATATGTAATATATATACATATATATATATATACACACACATGCGTGTACATATCTATATGTAATTATATATATATATATATATATATATAGATAGATATATATATAGATATATATATATATATGTATGTATGTGATTTAAAAAATGTAGGATTAAAAGCTAAATGCTTGACGTTTCGCTTGTCTTACACTAGTTTTTTCAGGGGCGAAAACAACTAAAAATTGTCCCACACGAGAGGGTCAATTATAGGAATACATATGCTAAACCGGAGTGGTAGCATATCTAAATCTATGTAAGTTAGGAAATCGCATAAGTGTGTGTGTGTACATAAAACAATATATTTAAATTCGCAATATACATTGCGTGTGTTTGTGCGTGTGCGTGTACATATACATGTCTACATATTCATATATACATAGACAGGGGCATGAATATGGAAGTAACTGGTATCCAAATTATTTTCATTAATTATAACTTTTATAGGTGGGAAGAAATATGACAGAAGTCTTTCCTTTGTTTTATTGTATTGGTGGAGCAGGATGAGAGGATTCAATTAAACGACATATTAATTAATTATGTATTTGTTTTAAAAGGTTTGCCTTTTCAAAGTCAAAGAGATGACCATACCTCAATGACGTGAGTAAAAACCGCGTTGAGTGTGTTATTTGTGTTTATGTCACTCTTGTGTTCATAAAGTATCATGTTCAGATTTCGTTGGGTTTCACCAGTGTCGATTTAACCACAAACAAGACAGGGAATGGAGCCTTGACTTTTGACTGTGTATCGGATTTAGATTTCCAGATATCCAAAATTATTGAGCAGGTTACTTGAGATATTTTGATGTATATTTTGTCTAATCTCGTGTAGATGGGGTTATTTTTAATGTAAATTTATGTTAAGTATTGGGTTAATTTGGGAGTTTTTTTGTTGTTTTTTTTTAATTACATTTTCACCCCATACAAGGCACATTGCCACTTTGAGATGTAGGGGACTACTATCAGGGACATAAGCATCAGGAGTATTATGTAGGGAGTTAGGCAGCAAGATGTCGGCTCACTTGAACATCTACATGTCAGTACAGTATGAGAAGCAGGGACTCGGAAGGGAATTCCAAAGTCTAGCGGTTCTGGGGAAGAAACTACTGGAGTAGAAGCCTCTCTTACATCTAGGGATCTCTACTGTGAAGGGGTGGGAT
The DNA here is from genome assembly GCF_053919585.1 of Euprymna scolopes. Lineage (NCBI taxonomy): Eukaryota > Metazoa > Mollusca > Cephalopoda > Sepiida > Sepiolidae > Euprymna > Euprymna scolopes. Next base: position 171,633,758 of record NC_136484.1, on the reverse strand, counting down.
TTAGCTGCTTGTCAGGTTTGTCAGGGGTATTTACATTGAGGAGGTACAAGTGCTTGCAGTTCGTCAGAGCATTCACCGTTAAAGTACTTGTAGACAAGGCAGAGGGATGCAACATTTCGTCGATGGAACAGAGGCTGAAGCCTAGATGACAGTTCAGGACCTATCAGGTTGGCGACTCTCTTTTGTACCCTGTCCAGGAGTGAGAGACAAGCAGCAGATGCACCAGCCCAGATGTGACAATAGTACTCCATACATGGGCGAATGGTGGCCTTATAGAGGTACAAGATACTTTCAGGTGTAAGTAATTTTCTAGCACGGTAGAGAGAGCCCACCTTCTTTGTATCTGTTCCAATTCATGTTCCCTGTAAACGTTAGGCCGAGGAGTTTGAAAGAAGTACTTTCAGGTAATGTGTTCTTGGCCATTGCTATTGGTGGTAGTAAAGGTTTCTTGTAGTTATTGAAGGAAAGAAGCTTAGTCTTGGCAGCATTGAATGTGACCATCCATTTTTGTCCCCATTCCACTACAGATTAGAGGTCATCCTCTAGTGTTTCTGCCATGTCCTTAGATATGTGTTCATTTGTTTTTCCCTCATGCCTGTTATAGTGAGTGGTGTCATCGGCAAATATACTCGATGGGACAGAGGCTGAAGCTTAGATGACAGTTCAGGACGTATCAGATTGGTGACTCTCTTTTGAACCTTGTCTAGGAGCAAGAGACTAGTGGCAGATGCACCAGCCCAAATATGACAACAATACTCCATACATGGGCGAATGGTGGCCTTATATAGGTACAGAATACTTTCGGACATTAGTAGATTTGTGGCATGGTAGAGATATCCTACCTTCTTCGCAGCGGTCCTGGCAATACTCTCAATGTAATTGTTCTAACTCATGTTTCCTGTGAATGTTAGGCTGAGGAGTTTAAAAGATGTACTTCCAGTCATTGGCCATTGTTATTGGTGGTAGACAAGGTTTCTTGTAATTATTGAAGGAAACAAGTTTAGTCTTGGCAGCACTGAATGTGACCATCCATTTTTGTGCCCATTCCACTACAGATCGGAGGTCATCCTTCAGTGTACTGCCATTTCTTTAGATATGTATTCATTTGTTTTCCTGTCATGTCTGTTATAGAGCATGGTGTCATCAGCATATATATCCATGTCACAGACAATTTTGTCAGGGAGGTCATTTATGAATATTAGGAATAATAGAGGACCAAGGATAGGCACTTCCGCATTTATATCGGATTGTTAAGATGTACGTCCATCGAAGACAACCTGGATTTTTCTCTTATCTAAGAAGGGTTTAATTATGTTAAGTGTTCTTCCAGTCATACCCTATGATCTGATTTTCCTAAGACCTTCATGCCATACCCTGTCAAAAGCCTTTGATATATCTAGAGCTACCGCTCTACCCTCCCCCACTTTTTCCAGTGAATGGTATATACGTTCAGAGATTACAGTTAGGATGTCTGCTGTGTAACAGGCTTGTCTAAATCCATATTGTTGATCAGTCAGAAGTTTAGAATCTGTAAGGTGATGGACTAGAACTTGGTTAATTAAGGTTTCAAATATTTTGGCGAAAAGTGGGAGGAGGCTAATGGGGCGATAATTTACTAGGTCAGTTCTTTTGCTAGAATTCTTGAAAACTGGTACTACATATGCAGTTTTCCAGCAGGCAGGAAAGCAAGTTTCATTAAGGCATTCGTTGTAAAGTTTGGAGAGAACTGGAGCTATTTTGGCGGCGCACTTTTTTAATAGCACAGTCGGGATGAGATCAGGTCCACATGCTTTTGCAGTGTCAAGATTATTTATGATAGCATGCACCTGAGCAGGGGTGATTTTCAGATCATCTAGTGTGGCATCTCTCCACAAAGGAAAGTCAGGGAAAGGGTGGTTAGCAGGGTCCAGTGTGGAGTTGGAGGCAAACAACTGGCAAGCATGTTAGCCTTTTCAGTTGCTGAACAAACTACCTCATGATTGTTGGATAGTGATTGCCCTTTATTTACTACATTGTTGCAGATTTTCCAAAAATCACGGGTTCCTAATTTTTGAGCTTCGATGAGATTTCTGGTGGTTCCAGTAAATTCTCTCTTAGCTGTCGCTATTTCTTTCTTACAGTTACTTCTGGCTTCTATATACTTCTGTCTGTTTGAACTGGACTTATGTCAGTTAAATCTGTGGTACGCATGCTGCCTTTGTGCTATGGCAGCTGCACAAGTAGAAGTAAACAATTGGGGAGAGTGGGGCTTGCCATAAAATTTGTACATGGGAACATGTGCTTCAATTGCAGTTTTGAACCATTCAGTGGTCTCGTATGCAAACTGTTCAGCAGGAAGAGAAAAATATTTTTCCATGGGGCATCTCTTATAAGATCTCTGATGGCTTCCGAGTCAGCTTTTTTATAATATCTCGTTGTTTTGAGCAGGGGCTCTTCAGTTTTGGCTCTACAGTTTAGGACGATTTCAATCATTACTGCTGCATGATCAGCGTTCACAAGTGGGATGTGGCCATTCGTTACACAGTCATCGGGAACTGTGGTCAGAAACAGATCTAGAAGTGATGCGTGTTGTTCTTGCTGGTCTGGGAAACGGTTGGAAACGTAACCATCTGTGATGGGGAATGAGATACAGAGAAGTTATATGTTGTGGTACCAGCTGCGTCTGTGTAAGTAGAAAATCCAAGCCAGTTGCTGTGGTGGACATTGAAGTCACCAAATATATGCACTTGTGCGCTAGTTTCGAGGGAAAGTGCTGTATCTATGCTGTCAGAGACTTTGTTTATGAGGGTACAGTCCTGGGTCGAGGGAGAGCGGTAGAGAAAATAACAGCTAATGTTATATTGCATGTTAAGTCTAAAGCACATAAAGGCTTGATCGTCGCATTGATAGCTAGCTACAGTGAAAAGAAATGATCCCCTGAAACAGCAGATATATAAATATATATCCACAAAGGGTTGATTCACTGTATGTCGTCTCTTCAGTGTAGGTAAATATAACAATGTGACAATGAGGGTTACCTAATATGCCAGGAGTCAAGGGTTTAAACTTTAGTCGAATTATATCAAACAATAAAAAATAGTAGTCGACGACTCCTTACAAGGAGAGGATCAAATATATATGGAGCAATCTAGAAATAGTGCTCTCCTAAATATCTATGTGTGGTAGCCAATGAAAACGAAGCCTTTGGGTAGATTCATTTAATGTCATCTTTAAAATCGAAAAGTTAAGCCTCAAAAGGCAGATAGTTGAAGAAACGATGTGTTTGTGATTAAAAAGTAGTACCTCATACAACGTGCCATCGATGCATACGTCATACAATGTGCTGCCCATTTTAGGGAAGGAATAAAGAAAAAAATATGGCCGCTCTTGCTATTTATGGACTGGTGGTCACATGAAGTAACGAGAGTTGGGGGAAATATGCAAATGAGATGCAGTCGGTTTTTCAAATAAAAAAGCCTGTGTGTCAGAAAGTGTGAGGATATGTCTCTTTGGCAGAAGTAAGTTTCTGAGAGATGTGCGCTGGGGTTTGATACCGAGAATTGCATAAAAAGAGAGCATAGCAGTTGGTAATTCTTTCTTTGGAGTTTACTTTCTAATATTACCAACATATTTAACTGCAGTGTTTATGTAGGAAGAAATAATAGAGACAATATTCTAAGAATTCAGTTTTTCTACAGAATAGAAAAAAAACTAAAATGTATTTTAGAAAGAGGGAGAAGTACGGTAACCAGTTCAGGATCAAGGTACTTTGAAGTGCTTATACAGGGTGACCCCCCAAAAAACAGGCCCCAACTCTTATTAGCCCCCGTTTCTTAGTGTTTTGTCCGAATGAAATGAAACTTTGGTCATAACTAGTTTATTATATTCAAAACATCACATCAAAACACTAGGGTCTTTGGCCTTTTTTTTCTCCGTTCTACAGCATATGTTCTAGATGGCCTCCATTTACCTTTTGTTTTTGTTTTTATTTGGGGGGGGGTCACCCTGTATTTGTATCAGATTTTATGCATGCAACTAGATAATATCGTGTCCTTTATATTCAATAATGGGTCCTTGTGTTTAATAATAAATAGTACCTCATTTCTACACAATCAATAGTACCTGTTTAATTGTTTATAGGGCCTCATTTTTGTGTAATCAACTGTTATTTAAAATTAAAACAAATCTTAGCTTTTCGATCTCAAATAAGTAAATTTAGAAATAGGTTTTAAACTTTTAATAAATATAGAGTTAGTTTTAAATTTTAATGTTTTTGCTTTCTTTGGGATGTATGGTATAGTTTTGATTTTTGTTCGTTTGTTTGTTTGTTTGTTTGTTTTATGGCATATCAACCCTTTTCAGGTGATTTAATGCCGAAACCAGTGATTTTGAAGAAATTATTTTTAATAGAGTATATTTGTTTTTTTAAAGTCGGTTTCTATTTAACCCATAGTTGGGAGCCTAACAGGTACTACCACTACGGGTCAGAGTGGACCTGGGAGCAATGGCAATTAAAAGGTGGCTCCACACTCCCTAAAGCCTGCAAGCTAGGGCCTCACCATCGGATATAGGACGTATAGTTTTATGGCATTCTTCTAAATGATAAAACTTACAAAAAATTGTTTAAAATAAATGAAGAATGTGCCTAACGATAAGTTCACGATGTTATAATTTTATCGCCATTATTGATGCACGTGTATCAATCCTTTTCAAAATGTACATAAATGATATAACTCAGAATTTGATGAAAAACAATTCTTTCCACTAATTTTTTATTATGTTTGACATGTAATTTGTTGCAAAAGTTTCTTGGGGTATGAGGGCGAGATTGCAAAAGGCTGAGTACGCAACCAATAAATGCTAATGTTTACAAAAAAAACAAAACAATAAGGTCCCAATGTTACTCACTGGGTTACCGAGAATGTATATTCCAAAATTTATAATGATCAGTTAATGAAATAGAACTTTATATATATTGTAAGATAAAGTATTTTATGTATCCATTTTCAGTACTGCCTTCCACAGTACTAAATACATGAGTAGTATTTTATGAAACGATATATCGAAATTAAGCTACACATCATTTCTGTGTTTCCTTACCGTAACAACTTGTCAGGTTAAAATGCAAGGAATTCATGTTATCAGGTGTTTTTATATGGTATTAAGTTTAGCTAGTTAATCAATCAGATAAATTGTTATTTCCGCCAGTGGTTAAAGTTTATAATAGCTAAAACTGAACAAAGAAGGAAGAAATCTAAATCAGCCGAACCATTGTCTGAAAAAAGCCCTGCTATTGGCTAATGAAAACTAGACAGGAATAAAATGGGTGGAAATAACAATCTATATATCTATAAAAGTGAAATTGTCTCTGTGTGTGTCCGTGTGTGTATGTGTGTGTCCGTGTGTGTACATTTCCTTACCAAACTACTGTGTCAATTTTCAGTCTATAGATACGAAATTTGACAAAAGGGGTATTGAGATTTGGGAAAATCTTTTTAATTGGTTTTCGCCCAGAAATTTGACTGTCAAAGGGTCAAAGTTTAACGATTTGACCTTTGTAAACTCTACCAAACTCCTTCAACAATTGTGGGTCGAAACACTTGAAATTTTAGATGTAGATTACTTGGACATGGATTAAACTTTTTAATTTTATTTGAGCTCAAAACAATAAGTATTAAGGGGTCAAAATTCGAGTCAAAGTTAAAAAATTTGACCTCTGCGGTCTCTATCAAATTACTCAGCCAATGTTTGGTACAAACGTTTGAAATTTTACAAAAATGTGTATTCAGACGTAAGGCAAGCTTTTTAATCGGTTTTTGGCTGAAAATTTGGCTACCAAGGGGTCAAAGTTCAAAAGATTTGCCCTTTCCGGGCTCTAGTAAACTATTCAGCCAATTTTGGGTCTAACCATTTGAAATTTTACGTAAGAGTATTCAGGCATGCAACAAGCTTCTTGATCATTTTGTGGGCAAAAATTTGCCTTTCAAAAGGTGAAAGTTGAAAGAATTGATCTTTGCAGACTTTACCAAACTCCTCCGCCAATTTTTGGTCTAAACATTTGAAATTTTGGATGTAGGTTACCTGGACATGAGTCAAACTTTTAATATATGTATACATATGCACATGAAGTAATGAACAGTACATAGGGCCCGAGCAAAGCCGGACTGAACTGCTGGTAGCTTCTAAGTGTAAGCTAGCTAAAATTAACACCATATGCATGTATAAAACAACCAGTAACATGAATTTCATGTATTTCAACCTGATGACTCATTACAAGGATGAAACATGGAAAATTATATATAGCTTATTGTTATATATATTTTCATAAAATAAAATCTAGCTCTACTAACGTATTGAATATTGTTGAAATTAATGCTGAAAATTGGTGCATAAAACAATATATATATATATATATATATATATATATATATATATATATATATATATATATATATATATATATATATATATATATATATTCGACAAAGAATACTAAGATTTGAAGTTTGTTCTTTATTTCAGGGAGTTTCAATTACTGACTCATATCATCAGACGCCATGTAATTAACAAAATATTAAAAGGCATCCATAGATTTTGCTGTTTTGCACATAAAGTGAAAACTAAAGTTTGCATGAAAATTTAAAAGAGGCCAAGATTAAACAGGATATTCCAAGGGGATGTCAAGCTCAATGAATAAAAGGAGAGTCAAAATCGGAAGATCCAAGTCCATCACGAGGTAATCTCCTAAACTAATGAATGATTTAGGAATATATTTATATAATTATAAAACTCAAATCAACATGTTTGCTTGCTTGCTTGTGCGTGCGTTTAAATCGTCCATCTGGTTTGTGACAAAGTATACACAAGGTCAAAAATATATTTTTGTTTTAACTTATTTTAACGTGTTTTCCTTACAAATAAATGTAATTTAATCCCTTTGAATTAAAAAAAAAACTGATTTAAATATAAATATACAATCTATCTATCTATCTATCTATCTAATTATAAAACTCAGATCAGCTTGCTTACTTGCTTGCTTGAGTGTTTAAAACGTTCATTTGATTTGTGATTTCGGGTTTCAAAAGATTCGTCTGCTTACCTATTTCCTGGTCGCGATGTTTAAAGTCACTGCTGCTATTCAAAGCATACACAAGGTTAACAATATTTTTTTTTATTTTAACTTATTTTAACGTGTTTTCTTTACAAATAAATGTAATTTAACCCTGTTGAGTTAAAAAAAAACACGATTTAAATATAAATATGCAATACATAGATATAATCATATTGATAGCCATATTTACTGCTGTTAGTAGAGCTTATGTGGATTCTGACGATTCATATTTTTTTCAGGCCTTACTTAAAATGTTTTCTCTTCTAAGAGGGGGAGGGGGAATAAAAACTTGATTTTAGTCGTGCTTTCAGTAGGGCCTCCTTAATTTTAATTAGTGCTTGCAGTAGTGCTCTAGAGGTTTCTTGAATTTTATATTTTTCACTCATCACTTAAAAAAATGTTTTCTCCAGACAATAAAAGACAAATCACTTTTTATTTTAAATATTTTTCATCTTATCTTTAAGGGCCAACAGGTAGACTAAATAAAAAATAATAACAGAGGGGTGAGGAGCAGACTGAAGTTTTCTCAAAGTTAAAAGTTGCAAAAAATAACAACAACAACAACAACAACAACAACAATAATAATAATAATAATAATAATAATAATAATAATAATAATAATAATAATAATAATAATAATGGCGGGGCCGGGCTAAAGAAGCCAATGTAAAATCGGGGCTGTAAATCGGTTCTGAAAATGGGGGATCGATTAACTAGAACATTGTATGTGAAACTGATCCCCCTTCCAAATCTTCAAATATTGATGTTTCTCAATTTTTAATATAATCTGGTAGCTTAGTGCCCCAAAATCTACAGAAATATTTGAAAAAAGACAAACAGAACAAAATTATAAGGGGGTTGTTGATTGTTCAGGCATACCTACATATTTAAAAAAATATTTTCTTTACCTAAGTTATGCGTGATTAGGACTAGAACTTGATTAAAAAAATATGTTTTTCGTGTTCAAAATTATTTGTTTACGATTATTTTATGTGTATTCTTCATCGCAAGTTGGAATTGTTTTCAAACAAAAAATAAAAGCAAATATGGTTTTCTAATGTAAAAAAACACTACTTGATCAATTTACATATTAAAAAAATCTATTTAGGTTTTTGTACGATCCAATCCAGCTAAATTTACCTACCAAAAAGAAAGTAAAATTTACTTTTTTGAGGCTGATACGTTTCAACGGTCTTTAAAGATAATTTAAAAGAAGGAATTTTTTTAAAAATAATTAAAATTTAACATTTTAGCGTGGGGGATCACTTTCCTATATACATTTAACGTAAAATGAGACCCTACTTCTTGGCGTCATCGTGAAACATGTAATCGTTAGCCTTTTTTTAAAGTTTGGTGGTGGGGGTGGGGACAGGAAGGGGAAATGGGGTAGGGGTTGGATCATAAGTTCCAAACATTTTTAAAATATGTAGAAACACTTAAAATGTGTGTGTGGGAGGGATTTTTTTTTTAAAGATTTGCTTTGAAAAGGTCTCACCGTTAACTATTACTTAATTAGTTAATTATTATTTCCTACACACATACACAAACATTTTTCTTTCCGTTTTTTTTTTTTAAATTATTGTTGCAATGGATTACACCTCGTTTATATAAAGGATTTTTCATTTAATCTAAGAGCAATGATGTTTTTTTGTTTTTTTTTTTACATAGGCATCACCACATTATCAAGGCCCAGAGGCCACTCAAGGATAAGGGTTAAAGAGTGTAAAGTAGAAATTGGACAATATAGTAATCATTAGTAATGAAAATTTGATAAATTTGATAACTTATATGGAACGGCTCATCAAGAACTTATTTACTTTAGACCTTTATTATCCAATATAATCTGTATTGTTTCTGCTGATCGCGATGGTTGTTTTCGTGCATGCGTGCATTCTATTTTGTGCATGTGTGAAATTGCGTACTGTTTTCACTGGTCGCAGCTTTTATTTTTGCGCATGCGTGCATTCAATTTTTGTGCATTTATACATTAACTATGTATACTCATTTGTACTTTCATACATTGATTCTGTATGCTCACTATTCTAAAGCTAGCTATAATAAATATTGACCCAAAAAGTCACAGGTAATCCAGTATTTTCTAAAAATATGGTAAGTAAAAAGGGCATTATTTTTAGGTATTTTTTAGGGGCTACATTTATTATTTATTTATTTTTCAAGTTTTATTTTCTTATACGTTAAAATTGTTTTGCAACCATTTGGATAATTTCAAATATTATATCGTTTAAAAATATTCCAAAATAGTTACTTTTCAGACGGCGAAATACATTTGTTATACATATAAACTACATTCATAACCTATATTTTAACGGACTAACCAGTCGAACTCACCTCTATTCCAATTTTTATATTTTATTTATGTTTTTTTTTTATTTTCTTGATTATATATATATATATATATATATATATATATATATATATATATATTATATGTATATAATTATTATTAAGGCTCCTTCAGTCTTTGACAGACTATGAATATTCACCAAAGGAGTGCCTGCACAGTTTCCAACCACATCTCTCATGAGTCGACATTGTTTAATACCAGCATATGTTCAAGACGAATGCAAACAAATACCGAGAAAAGTGGAGAGCACATACAGCACCTAGAATTCCCAAATGGTCACTCATCTGGTACTAACCTGGCTCAACATTGCTTAACTCCGGTGATCTGACGAGAACCGGTGTGTCAACGCGATTATGTCATATATATATATATATATATATATATATATATATATATATATATATATATATACACATATATATATATATATATATATATATATATACACACACACCTCATTGCATGTATATGAATTACTGAGTGGCAATGCATGATTGTACATTGAATTGTATGTCTACATTTTGTGCATCTCGGTTCTATCCAACAAAGCCTTTGTTCATGTATTGAATAGTCGAAATCAGAGCAAAGTAATTACTTTGATTTCAACCCCCTTCTCTTTTCCTTTATTTTTACCAATGATCGTCAGCCAGACAGTCAAACTCTGTAGGGATTTCAATTTGAGGCTCTACCCTGCATGACAAGTGACCTCTTCATCCTGCTTTAACTATTCTCCTAGACTTTACGCAAAACAAGACAGCATGAGGCGGCATTCATACAACTTGCCTTACAGACTGCATTTGGAAGAAAAAACAAAATAGATATTCTAGATGTTCGAAAAAATATTTAACAAATACATTTCTCTTGATAATGACAAGGAAATAAATACAAATTAGGAATTGTAGGAATTTGTAAAAAGAAAATATGGCTACCGGAAGTTCTGAAATGAACCATCATATTTTTTCATAATAATGTCGTTGTTCTTTTACTTTTTGTATTTCAGTCAGTATAAACTCTGACCTTCTTCAGATATGTATCATTTCTGATAATCTAAAAGCATTTTAACTAAATTCATATTTTATAAATGTTGTCTTGTTTGCTTTTTTTCAGCTTTGACAATGAAGATTTGGAAGCTATGCGTAATCAGGCAAAATGTTAACCAGGTGCAAAATGTTGATTTAAATAGAAAACTTTTATATACTTTTCCATCACATTCATAAAACTTGTATTATTTTTATTATTCAAACTATTATTCTCATCCTACGTGTTATCTATGACGTAACGCATAAAGTAACTTCATAAGGTTCAATCATCAATGCGAATGATAGTAAGAATACAAATTACCTAAAACGTAAAACTGACAGAACAAGAGTATGCTACAAATCAAATGGATAAATGAAAGGCACAAATGTTTAAAAAAAAAAGGATCATTCTTACTCGGGACCCTTTTATAAAACAAAAAAATATAATCCCTTAATGATAATCTACATCATTAGATGATCTTTCTTACAATATTTCAAGTTCCTACATCTAATAGCATAAAAGGTGTTGAAGCTCATTTAAAACATACACATTTCTATTAGTATGGATTACCATACTTTGTAAATTAAGTTAATGTTCTTTTTTTATTAATCAATATCACCCCAAACAAGGCACAGTGCCACTTTGAAGTAGAGGACTACTATCGGGGACACCATTCGCAGGGGCATTATGAAGGGAGTTGCGTAGCAAGATGTTTGTTCACATTACACTTGAACTTCTGCATATCAGTACAGTTGGGAAAGCAGAATCAGGGATTTCAACTGTAAAGGAGTAGGACTTAGTTGCTTGTCGGGTTTGTCGGGGGTAGTCACGTTGAGGAGGTACAAGTGCTTGTAGTTCGTAAGAGCATTCACCGTTAAAGTATTTGTAGAACAGGCAGAGGGATGCAACATTTCGTCGATGGAACAGAGGCTGAAGCCTAGATGACAGTTCAGGACCTCTCAGGTTGGCGACTCTCTTTTGAACCCTGTCCATGAGTGAGAGACAAGCAGCAGATGCACCAACCCAAATGTGACAACAGTACTCCATACATGGGCGAATGGTGGCCTTATAGAGGTACAGGATACTTTCAGGTGTAAGTAATTTTCTAGCACGGTAGAGAGAGCCCACCTTCTTTGCAGCAGCCTTGGCAATGCTCTCAATGTATCTATTCCAATTCATGCTCCCTGTAAACGTTAGGCCGAGGAGTTTGAAAGAAGTACTTTCAGGTAATGTGTTCTTGGCCATTGTTATTGGTGGTAGAGAAGGTTTCTTGTAGTTATTGAAGGAAACAAGCTTAGTCTTGGCAGCATTGAATGTGACCATCAATTTTTGTCCTAATTCCACTACAGATTGGAGGTCATCCTCTAGTGTTTCTGCCATGTCCTTAGATATGTGTTCATTTGTTTTTCCCTCATGCCTGTTATAGAGATTGGTGTCATCGGCAAATATACCCATCTCCGATACAATTTTATCAAGGAGGTCATTTATGAATATCAGAAATAATAAAGGTCCAAGGATAGACCCCTGAATCACTCCTGCATTTATATCATATTGTTTACATGTACGATCCTCGAGGACAACTTGGATTTTTCTTTTACTTAAGAAGGATTTAATTACATTATGTATTCTTCCAGTGATACCATATGATCTAATTTTCCTTAGAAGATCATCGTGTCATACCCTGTCAAAAGCCTTTTTAAAAGATATCTACCCACCTGGGTCATGGAGAAGTCAACCCACCTTGACTCAATCTGTGAAAAGGTTACATCAAAGCTAATAATGTCCTGGCATCTTGCTCAAATTTCAGTCTTTTCCCAGACGCAAAAAAAACAAAAAAAAACACACACAAAAAAAAAACACACACACACACACAAAACAAAAAAGAAATTAAAACGGGATTAAAGTCAAGATTGTATTTTTTGACTTCTGGTTTCTGTTCTGCAGAAGGAACGACTGTGGCAAGCAAGATATGATTACTGATTCATGACTATCTTCTCAGATAACGTGAAAGCCCTCATTCTTTCCCCATGTTAAGAATGGCTTTCCTGTCCACTTGACCATGTCTAATTATCCAGTCAAATCAACAGCAGAAACCGGAAGGCAAACCGAACAGACAATCTTAACTATAACCAAAGAATGATAACTTTATGAAATATGCACAAAATATTTCCTTATGCTTGATGTGTTTGTTGTTGATATTTGTGTCGTTTGTTTAAGATTCGAAGGAAGTGATGACACTTGCAGAAGAAAAGAACCATATAATGTAGACACTATGAAATATTAAAGGCTAGAAATTTCCAATAAACCATTAAAGTTTAAAATTTAACATTAATCAAAACGTTAATTTATTTGTGCAATCTTAATCAATGGTAATTACTTTTAACGATAGAGGGCAACACTTATCAAGGCTCAAAGGCCAATCAAGGATAAGTGTCAAGTGAACGATGTGACAATAACGTGATGATCGGTAATGGTGGAACTTGAATAAGATTTGATTATTTAAGAACTTGTTTACATTAGACTTGAAAACGACCAGAACTTGTTTACATTAGACTTGAAAACGACCATCCTATTGTCAGCTGATTCTACAAAAAATAGTTATAAAATGATTTAAGGAGAACCGTGGTTATGGTTTTGTATCGGTTTTATTTCTCTATATATAAGGGTATTCGGGAGGCACCTGAATAAACAACAAATAACAGATCTATTTCTTAGCGGTAATCTTCTATATAATTAAAAGGCAAAACGGCCACGCATGTTTTTGTATAGCCAGCAAAGGTTTTTTTCGGGGGAGGGGGTACTATTTAAAGAACTTTTTATATACTCCCTAAATTATAATATCTACGATTTGCGGACGAAGGTCGTCTCTATCTTTTATTTGAGCGACTTTTACAAAATTCATGCTATTCCTTCCTCTCTCATGTTTGTGTTTTTCGTATAAAAGCGAAACTTATCGAAAGCAAAGCTAGATTCCTGGCTTTCGTTCCAGGGACATCCAGAAGCAATTAGCTTTGATCACTGTTGGGGAAACCCCTCATATCAGACAATTGCTATTCATTTGGACACTCCCTTTTTTGTGAGAGCTGGTTTTCCCCCAAACACGGTGGGTGGTAAGCTGAAAACTTAACTGGCTGTGCCTGCGTGAACTCATTCACTTAACTTTCATTTTCTGCATGTCAACTTTTTGAATTTTGAATGCTTTGCACTTCATCTCACGTCATAGTGCAGCGGTAAAATCTCACGATTTCTTTCTGCCTTCACGTCAAGCCTTCAGGTTCGAGCCTACCTGCCTACTAACACTTTTTTTTCTTTTTTTCACGTTCTTTTCCGACTTTGCTATTCGGGTTCGAGCCTGCTTGCCTTACAACCAATTTTTTTCCTCCACACACACACACCTACAAACACTCGAGCAACGCCGGGTACCCCCGCTAGTTATATATTTCATTACAATATCTTGGCATGCATCAATCCATAATTTATGAAATACATTACCAATACTTTATGTGATATAATGTATAATAGAAGCCGAGATTCATTTTTCATCTAGCTCAGTACTTCCATGAATTAAACATCGCAGTTCACAAAAAACTTAATGTTCCCGTTTAATTCTTGAGCTATTCCTTCTCGCATTCCCTTCAGTTCCTAGGTAAATTCATTTATAACTCAAATAACAACAAAATTAAATAAGAAATAAATGTGAAAAAAATGGCTGCTAACCGGCATCCACCCACCTCGCTCCTTCCACAACGTTCCGAGCAAATGTATAAAAATGCTGATGAAGAAAACTCAATTACTTTGGAAAGCCGGCAAGTGCAAAGAACGTTCTTGCTTGACTTGTTGGCGACTATAATGTTTAAGTGTTAGTCAGCGAGATTTCTTTCTTTATTTTTGTCCTTTCTTCTTTTGTTCATTATTTTTCTCGTTTAAAGCTGGTAACAGTTTTCAGCTTTACCTAAAAATTTTGAAGCTGACCTTAGCACGCCATGTCATCTGAATTCCATGCTGTTCAATTAGGACAGAACAGTCAATTAAACACGTCAGTGAGAAAATAAATTTTCCCAAATCCAAAACATTAATCTTCAGATGCGTCCAAGCACATCTATAAAAGGCTTTGGTTGTCAGTTTGTCTGTTATGCCCTGGTGCTATTAGGTTAGGCTACATAAAGAAACTGGATTCCTGGCCTAAAATGCATCAAACATTGATGTTGTATTTCTTTTCCTTTGCAAAACTTGATCATGTTCTTGCGAAGTCAAAAGCAAAAATAACACCCACCCACCCTCACAAAAAAAGAAAAATATTATGGATAAATATTTGAATATACAATTCAAAAATTACTAGATTCGGCATTAAATAACTTGAAAAGAGTTGATATGCCGTAAAATAAAATAGCCAAACTGAACATCATGAAAAATACAGTTGAATATATAAAGAAGGTGAAGGATAAAAACTTTCTCCAAAATTAATGGATTCGGGATTAAATAACATGAAAACAATTGATATGCCGTAAAATAAAACAACCAATTCTGTCTCTTATGCAGAATCTTCAAATAACCTTTTTGTCTATGAGTTTCCAATAACATTTCTAATTACAAAAGCGTCAACACACATTGCTAGTTTTGTTTTTCATGAAATCGCTCTAGCCAAGGCATGAAGCTACTTGGTGTAAGGAGTTAAAAATATTACTTTATGGTCTTAGTATTTTTAGTGTTAGATGGAATAGATTCTGGCCCAGAAAATAGCAATTCCTTCCTTTTTGTCAGAAACATCGTTCATAGAATATGAGGACTAAAGAAGAAAATAAGGGAAGTGAAAGTTACGAGAATGGCGCAAGTAAACCAAAGATCCATTTTTTAATCTCCTTAGTTTTTCTCTGCTTTATCGTTACATTCACGGTAAGTGCTCGCCTGAGTCTTAATTTAGCCCTCCACCTCCTCCTTTAGAACATTCACAACAAAACACTTGTTTTACTATAACCACTGTAAATAATTTCCCTTTCTATCTCTCTCTCTCTTTCTTTCTGCCTAAAACTATACAAAACTTCCAAGAGAAACGTTTCTTTTCTATAACTACCCGTCTGTAGAACAGAATAGCACAGGGCTGTTTCCAGGCTGATTATAACATGATCGTTTACAAGTCCAAGGTAAACAAATTCTTGTTGAACTGTCTTCTTAAATAATCAAATCCTGCCCAATCACCACCATTATTACCAATCATCACGGTGTTGTCTCAACGGCCATTTGACATGCATTAACATTTATTCTCGAGTAACTTTTGGACCTTAATAAGTGGTTGTTCTCTAGTTATAAAAATCTGTATGATGCGTTTTGCATCCATTGGTTGATTTACTGTTTTGTCATGCTTAACTCAAATAGCATCTTTTAAATTTGTAATCAATCACCATGTATCTAGTTGAACGCTTACTCAAGAATAAGTGTTCATAAGATGAATAGACTGACAATTGAATTATGATGAATATTATGAGAAGACTGAAAATAATGAATGGAATGAATAAAATTTAATGGATTATGAGGACGATTTATGGCAAGTGTTTATTGGGATTAGATTTGAAGTTGATCATGTTTTATCAGCTATAGGAAATTTGTTGAGATATTTTTGATATAATAAAGGAGGGTTAAAAATTTCAAGCTTTTATTTTTAGGCAGGGATGATAGGAACTGACCAATCAAATGGAAAGAAACTCTGCTGCCGACCAATCAGAAACTGGAATCACTCCAGAAACTTACTGGATATTTTAGGATTCTGCACATATTTTTTGTTCTTCACACAAAAAGGAACTTTGCTCTTCAGAACTTCTTCGGATTGACTATTGGAAATTCCAGTCTTTGTCTTCATCCTAGCTTTTACAAAACAAAGTTTCTCTGGATTGATATTGCCATTTTGTTTGACATAACATTTTTCTTCTAAAAAAAAAAGTTTTTGGAAAAAACTCTGTTCATGGAAATTCTACTTTATGTTAGGTATACAGAGGAGAGAAGAGAATTACTTTCAAGCAGTGATAAAAAGATGAGTTCTTGCAATGGAAGTTTTACAAAAGACTATCTCTCTCTTTCTTTTTTTTTCCTTTTTTTTTTTACAAGGAAGTCACCACTTATGAAGGCCCGGAGTTGCGTGTACAGTAATCAATGGGATAATATCGTAGTAATCGTTGGTAATGGAGATCTGATAAAGTGTCTTACTTAAGGGAGCAGTTCATCAGGAACTTGTTTATGTTAGACTTGAAGACATCCAAGTTGTAGTCAGGTGGGAAACAGGCAGAGGAGAGGAAAAATGGGGGCTTGGTCATGAGTATACAAATTGGAGGAAGGGACATATAATCATATTTAAATTGTCCCTTTTTTCATATATTTTTCAGAACTAGGACTTATTCTCGAGTCTTTGGTGCATACAAGCAAGGAGGTGGCCTCGGACATTACCAGACCTCTTCACACCATTGACATTCTAAATGCGTTGATATATCTTTACATCTTCATGTATGTATGGCATAATCATGTTGATACACCAGTTCTCATCAGATCACCAAAGTTAAGCAAGGTTGAGCCTGGCTAGTAGCAAATGGGTGACCATTTGGGAATTCTAGGTGCCGTATGTGCTTTCCGCTTAACTCAGCATTCTGAACCTCCACTTGCCACTGGTATTCAACAATGTTGACTCAGAAGAGGTGTGGTTGGAGATTGCGCAACTCTTGCCACAAAAATTTCATGTGCAGGCACCCTTACAATGGGTATCCATAGTCTGTCAAGACTGAAGGAAGCCAGCATACATCTTCATATGTTTGTCTATTGTTCTGTCACGGGTACTTTTGAAATAGTATTGTTGTCTGTCTGTCATTGTTGAAATAAGTCCTGACATAAAATGAAAGATCTATGTCGGATCAGTTACCAAAATCATTGGAATCATTCTACCGCTCCAGAAACTATCTAAAGCTAAACGAAAATTCCATGAGCAGAGTTTCTGTCTTAGAACTTCCTGTTTGTGGAAGAAGATAGTACCGTGGGGTTGCTTCCCAGCTGATTATAACATGGGTGTATTCTAGTTATTGTGAATAAGTTCTTGTTGGGCCGTCTTCTTAAACAAATAAGCCTTACCAAGTTCCATCATTACTGATCGTATTGTCTCATTATCTACCTAACACTAATCTTTATCCTGGAGAGTCCTCCCGGCTTTTATAAGCAATGACACGTAAGTAAAAATAGGTTTTAGATAAATTGATTTATCTTTATAATAGGCGCTGTTTCTCAACCGGTTGTTCTGTCACATTTAAGTTTAAAATAGTATTCCCACCACTAAACGTATGAATTAAATGGACGCATCCTAATAATGTTCGTTATTGTTTCATTAATTGTACTAATATGAAAATATAAAAAATAAATGGACTTTATCTAAAATTGAACTAAGATTTCAGTACAAATATTTTTTTACAGATTAGTAAAAAAGAACATTTCAAGTAACTGCATTGTAGAAAAGGGGAGATAAATCTTGTGTCAAATTGGATCCTATTTATTAATGAACTAGCGGGGGTACTCGGCGTTGCACGGGTTTTTAGAGGCGTGTTTAAATATTATAAAAACAAACAATGTTAGAATTATTTTTAAAAAATCGTGAAAAAAGAAAAAAAAACAATTATAAAAATGAACGTGATGCAATACGAACGGTCCAGCCGTGCCCGGGTGTTTGAAAAATCCCCAAAAATTTCGAAAAAAAAACAAAAAAAAAAAAAAACGTGATGAATTAACCCGAAAGTAAATTAGGTCAAATATCAATTCCGATATGTTGCAACTTCCATTGAATTTAACCGATTTTGGCAGTGGACTCTCACCCGAAAAAATATAGGAATGTACCATAGAGGTAATAGGCCTATAGAACATCTCATATAATGTGCTACAGTTTGTACGCATTACATTTGCATGTAATGTCATGAATTTTAATCCTATTAAGGTCAAAGTTAAAGTAACAAATAAGGATTGTATGTATGCAATCTGTGTAGACAAAACACAAATTTTATAATATATGTGTGTGTTTGTGTGTGTATGAAAAAATATATATTGAGCAAATCTATATAGAGAAAATAAATTCAGTTTATTATCTGTCATACATATATACTAGCATTTCAGCCCGGCGTTGCCCGGGTGTTTGGATGTGTGTGTTGAACAAAAAAAAGCAAAAAATTTTTAAAATATGTGATAGTACGAAGGCAGGCTAGAACCCGTACCGTGAAGGAGGAAAAGAACGGGGTAAACACCTAACGTCTATGCTGTTATGACCACCGCCAAACCAGAAGCGACATATATAAAATTTCGAGTGTTTAGTCCCAAAATTGTAGGAGGAGTTTGGTAGAGTTCTCAAAGGTCAAATGGTTGAACTTTGACCCCTTAATCGCAAAATTTCTGCCCGAAACCGAATCACATCGATTGTCCCAAATCTCAGTACCCTGTATATCAAATTTCGAGTCTGTAGGGTTACAATTGACAGTTATTATGTAGGGAAATGTACACACACACACACACACACACACACACACACATACCTTCTTCTTCTTCTTGCTCGTCCGTCGAAGTCGACGATGACCAAGGTATCAATCAGTTCGGCATCAGGGGTTTGTGGGTCCTGAGATGGCTGATGAGGCCAATCCGTGCTCGGCAGACTCTTCCACACTCTGGACATGTGAAGGCGGTATCGGCAGGCTGTGAACCGGCAGCTCTCTCCTTCCTCCTCTTGCGCTTCTGCTGGTCGTGTGTCATGCGTTGATTCTCTGCCCTGTCGGCTCCTAGGCTGATGACGCAACGCCAGGCTGAACGTTTAGCAGCGCGACTCTCCCAAGACTGGGGGCTGATGTCAAAGTCTTTTAGGGACGTTCTCAGACAGTCTTTATATCGTTTCTTTTGGCCCCCTGCATTCCGCTTTCCCTGGCTGAGTTCCCCATAGAAAAGTTGTTTGGGGATTCGGCTGTCGTGCATGCGATAGACATGGCCTGCCCACCGGAGCTGGGTTTTGCGGATTATGGTGGTGATGGTATGGAGCCCCGCACGCTTCAAGACTTCTGTGTCAGGAATTCTGTCTTGCCAGCGGATGTTGAGAAGATTATGGAGGCATCTGAGTGGGAAGCCATTCAACTGTTTTTCACACACACACACACACACACACACACACACGCACGCACACACACACACACGCACGCACACACACACACTTTCACTTTTATAGATATACTAGTATGAGTGCCCGGCGTTGCCCGAGTGTTTGGAGGTGTATGCTGAGCAAAATAAAAAAAAGGTCAATTTTTTAAACTTTGACCCCTATTATGACCCATTAACGTTGAACTTTGACCCATTAACAGCCAAATTTCTGGCCGAAAACTGATCACCTAGATTTTCCCAAGTCTCAGTACCCTGTATATCAAATTTTGAGTCTGTAGACTTAAAATTGTCAGAGTTATTGCGTAGGGAAATGTATACAGACACACACATACACACGCAGACAGACACGTTCACTTTTATATATATATATATATATATATATATATATATATATATATATATATACATTAGCAGGTCGCCTGGCATTGCCCGGTCGTAAAATATGCTTAAATATGATATTTTGATTAATGCAGATTTCGTATTTATTATTATATTATATTGAAACCAATATATAATCATAATTTAAAAAGTGAAAAAAAAAAAAAAATGACTTGTGCAGCACGACCGAGAGTCGAAACCAAAGCGTTTAGCTTACGCTTTCTTACTTTTCCCTTTGGCGTTAATGACTGAGCTATGAATACATGTTTGCTGCAAGGCTAAAAATTAAAACATAGAACCAATAGCTATTACGTTACGCATGCATATTCATAATACCGTCGTTCGACATTCATCTTGCAGATTCAATTTTTTTTATATTTTTCTATTGCACCGATTTTCTTCAGCTAAAACCAAATATAAAGTTTTGCATGGGTTCCAACACCCTATATATTTAGTTTCATGTCTGTAGACCAAAAACTGACAAAGGAGTTTTTTAGGCATTTTTTTTTTAAACAAATATATATGTGCATACATGAATATATATAGAAAGAGGTTTGTGTTTACTATAAACGTTTTACACAAATATTACACAAGTATAAATCTTGTAGAATTCTTGCACGTAATAGGTAACTAAAGATGATCATCACATAAGAAAACCGAAAAACTAAATGGGAATTAATTAAAACGAATGTTTAAAAGAATATGTAAATTAGCTAAATCTTTTGCAGATGAATGCAATTCCACGATTCATATAGAAAAAAAGTTGTATTTTCTTTTTAAATAAATAGAAAAAAGGGTTATTTATATGAATATCAATACACACAAAAAAAATCAAATATATATATAAATACCCGTTCACAAACACCTTTCACGATAAAGCAAGAACCCAGAATTAAATAGAATCGAGCAATTGCATCGATAACGAAGAACGCCAGACCCAAAGTGGGTTTTGATGTACTGCATCTCATCAGTGACGTGCTCTGACATAGGCGCGAACCCAAATTGTCGCACGCATGAAGTGTGCAATACAGACGACCTAACCATATGGGCCATGGCGCAATCTATTGGCTATGCCTCGATTTTTAAATTCTTATATTTTTATTCAGTTCTACATTCTACGATGTGACAAGCAACGCGTCCTATACAACTAAGATAGTTACTGCTGGTATGCAGGCGGTAGATATCAAATCTACAAACATTAACTGAAATTAGCCGACTCCCCAGACACGATTTCGGTACAGCCTATTTATTGAGGGACATCACGTCCCTACGAAGGATGAATCGCTTTTTCTACACATATTAGACATTAAGAGGAGATTATAGATAGATATATAAATACTCGTTCACATACACCTTTCACGATTAAGCTAGAACCCAGAATTAGATAGAATCGAGCAATTGCATCGACAACGGACAATATATATATATATATATATATATATATATATATATATATATATATATATATATATAATGAAGTATTAAATTTAAGACTACTGCTTTTCTTTCTCTTACACTGTCCATATATCTGCATATTTATGAATTAATGCATAAAAGTGCAAGTAAGTATACAGAATAAATGTATAATGCGAAAAATTGAATGCAAGCACGAGCGCGCGAAAACAAACATTGCGACCAGCAAAACCAATACGAAATACATTGGATAATAAAGGTCTTAACATCATTGCTCTTAGATTAAATGAAAAATCCTTTATATCAGAGGTGTAATCCACTGAAAAAAAAAAACGAAAATAAAAAATAAAAGAGAGTGTGCATTGTACACGTCCACCCTTGTTCTTGTTTGTGTGTGTATGTAAAATATCAGAAAATAATAATAAGCCGATTAAGTAATATTTAACGGTGAGACCTTTTCAAAGCAAATCTTTAAAAAAAAAAAATGAAAAGTCCCCCCACGCACATACACATACGTTTTAACGTGTTTTTACGTATTTTTAAAATGTTTGGAAATTATGGCCCGGACCCACCCTATTTCCATTTAGTCAGCCCACCTCCATCACCAGAATTGAAAAAAATGCTAACGATTACATGCCTCGTTACATAGCCAAGAAGTGGGGACTCATTTCACGTTAAATCTATATAAGAAAGTGACCCCCCCCCCCTGAAATGTTAAATTTTAATTATTTTTTTTAAAATCATTCTTTTATATTACCTTTAAAGGCCGTTTAAACGTATTCGGCCAAAAAAAGTAGATTTTAATTTCTTTTTAAGAAATAAACTATGCTGGGTTAGGTCGTAAAAAAGCCTGAATATTTTTTTAAATATGTAAATTGATCAAGTAGTTTTTTTTTTACATTAGAAAAACATATTTACTTGTTTGAAAGTAATTCCAACTTGCAATGAAAAATACAGATAAAATAATCGTAAATAAATAATTTTAGACACAATAAACATAGTTTTTTTTTTTTTTTAAATCAAGTTATAGTTTTTATCGTGCCCAACTTTGGTAAAGAAAATATTTTTTAAAAATATATAGGTGTGCTTAATAATCAGCAATCCCACTTACAATTTTTTTTCCTTTCCGTCTTTTTTTTTCAATTATTTCTGCGGATTAGTGGACACTAAGTTACCAGATTATAAAAAAAAATGAGAAAAAAATCAATATTTAAAGATTTGAAAGGCATTCAGTTTCACAAATAACGTTCTAGTAAATCGATCCCCCATTTATAACCCCGATTTTACGTTGGCTCCTCCACCCCTCGCACTGCCATTATTATTATTATTTTTTTCGACTTTTTACTTTGAGAATAGTCTGGTCTGCTCCGCTCTCCACTTCATCATTATTTTTTACTTAGTCTACCCATTGGTCCTTAAGGATAAGATGAAAAATATTCAAAATAAAAAGTGATTTTGAGATTATATTGTCTTTTATTGTCTTGAGAAAACATTTTTTTTTAAGTGATAAGCGAAAAAATAAAACTCAAGAAGCCTCCAGAGCACTACTGCAAGCACTAATTAAAATTCTGGGTTCTGGTTCATTCACTGAAGTTAAGCACAGTTTAGCCTGGTCAGTACTAAAATGGAAGATCAAGTGCAACATGTACTTTCTGCTTATCTCGGCATTTCCACTTGTTATGAACTTGTTCTTGCAATTGTAATCAACCAGTGCCGACTCAGGAGAGGAGTAGTTAGTGAATGCGCAAATCTGGCTTGACAATTCAGCGCATGTCATCCATCATTCTGCCAGGATGATCGAATGTTTCTCATCGTCCCGACAGACGAACATCCATCCATACAAAAATTTAATATAGTCATTAAGAATAATTCTATGTTATTTATTTTTGTTCTATATTTCTAAATAGGAACTCATTTCTATTTAAAATCAAGTTAGTATTATGCATGAAACATTGAGAAAAACAAATATAAATCTAAATCAAACAAAATGGCCACTGAATTTGACCTGAAGTCGTGTTTCATTAAAAACAATAGTCGAATTTTAACTTACATTGATTTCTCATTTAATAATATTTATTAATAAAAATATGAATTAAAAATATTTAACAACAACAAAAAAAAAAACACAAAATCACTTTTAATGTGTATTTGGGGGGGGCACTCTTCTTTGAACGTGACTTTTAACCTTTACTAATTTTTGTTTGCGTGCAATCATTTACATCGGTTTAAAATAGTTTAAATTAAACTGAAACCGTTTGATAAAAGAGAAGTACTTTATTTGATGATGGTTTACGGTTATAAATTCGGAAATGTCATCACCAAGTTGACTGTTTCTCTTTTAACAAAGCAACTCTTCCCATTACACAGTTTTTATTTCGTAATTAATACGTGCATCTGACAACTCATAACTCTGAAAAGATTTACGTTCAACTTAAAACAATGATAGAAATAATGTTTTATTCGGTGTACATTCAATTATTTTCGTACCCTTAGAGATCAATTATTTTCCCAAATGATTGACATTATAGAGACTTCCACTTAACCCTGCCTATAATTACATGAAATGTTTTCCATCAAAAACAAAACCATAACACTAGGTATATGACGCTGTTTCATGGTTTTTCTAAGAGAAGAGGGGGGACTATCATTTCAGTTAGATTGTTAAGAACCCTGGCAACAAATTAATGAGTACCGAGAGAATTCGTACAAGCTATTAAACTAGCTCTTAAGCTTTGGAGGATAAACATACCGAATGATGGAACAATTGTGGATTTATAAAACCACTAAATTCAATATCCAGTAAAAAAAAAAAAATAAATAAAATAAAATCCTCAGATCAGCTTTCAAAGAAGAAAAATATGAATGAAACCTTTTTAGAATAATTTATTTATAGTGTCAATATAACTTTTGATAATCTATCCATGCTATGCTTAAGTTTCTTTATCTCATTATCCAGTGTTCCATAATGGTTATTTTAATTAATGGTATCAAAGCAGTTCTTTCTGCATCCTTATATTCTGACAAGAAGCATTCATAGACACTGTCTGCATAGAGGTCAGTGAAAGCTTGTAGACGATAGTGAAACAGCAGATTAGTCTTTATTTATTAGGTGTTGCATCTCACTCGTTTTTTTTATGGGGGTTCTATCACATTTCACTATCCATTCGTGTTTAGGTTGCTCATAATCTAACAGTCTGCCGAAGCAACCATTATAGTGGCTATGAAATATTACAATCCTAGGTTTAATTGCCTTACAGCAGTTTGCATTTTGAAGCCCTTTTTGACATGGCCCCAATTTTTGAGGGCGGGGGTCGGATTTTGGGAAGAGCCGATTTTAGGTAGATATTTTTTGTAAAAATTATGTAACAGTTTATACTCATATGTGAGAGAATGAAACAATGTTTGACAAAAAACAGGCGCAGAATAATAAATTTAAAAGCATAAATTCACAACATCATTCACAATATATATTTTATATATGTTTAAAATGGAAGATGAGAAAGCATAGAATATTTGTACATATTTTGAGAGGTATTCTCTAGCTGAGATATCAATGAAGTCTGAGTCGATTATTTATGGGATAAATTATCCACAGATCTAAAATATCGTAAAACTTCTCCTACTCATTTACACAAATTATATTTGATTAAACGTTATTTAGAAGAGCCAATATATATTTGTTTTCATTGTAGGAAGAAAGTTCAGTGAGAAAAATCGAGAGTATTAAAAATGAATGAATTTATTATTCGTTTTTAATGAGCAATTTAATGAATTATATGTTCATTAGTGTCTCATATACTTATGACTATGTGTATGCATAATCTGAGGTAGCAACTTTTAGCCCGACAGAGGGTCGAGGGAGGGGAGCTGATGCAAACTCTGTCATGGATATTTGCTCAACTGTTTATTGAAAGAAAACCCTTGCCTTATATAGAGTCAAGGTTGATCCAAAGGGACCATTTTTAATAAATTTGGAAAATTCTCTGATTGGTCCAAAATATTGTTATTTATTTTTATTAATTCAGGTGAATGTATGCGTGAATCAGTTGCGCAGAAATGAGTTTAAACATTTTCATTTTGGCCATCAAAGAGTATAGTTTGCTCGTTACACGCAGACGAACAGTCAGATAGAAATTATTCATCTCTATTTATACAAATTTAAGTATTGCGTGTATATTTCAAATATGAATTTATAGGCAGCAGTCCTTCCTTTTAACATATTTCATTAAATATCATAGACTTCTTTTTATAATGCTTATAAACTCCAAACAGGACATATTACCACTTTGACACGGGGGACTACTACCATGTCTACAGGGATATTGTGTAGTGATTTGATCAATGAGATGGGTGTTCACATATTTAAATTTCTGCATGTTAGTACACTCAGGAAAGCAGGAAATAGATAGGGAATTCCAAAGTCTAGCAGTTTGAAAGAAAACACTATTAGTAGAAGACCTTCTAGCATCTAAGGACCTCTACAGTGGAGGGGTTGAATTTTGTGGCTTGCTTGGTTAGTTAGGGAGACTTCTGTCTACATACTATAATTCTGATCCTTTCAAGTTTTGTATAAGTTTCTGCAAAAGAAAATCACTCTTATAAATGTCCTGATATAACAACCCAAACAAATATCACGATCAAACCAGACAATCACCCAAACAAAACCAATTCACCGCCTCCCCTGGGGCTTGCATTCACAAATATCCGTGGGTGTAGAAATAACTTAGATGATGTAGAGACTTACCTCTTAGTAAACTCCCCATATATCTTAGCATTAAGTGAAACAAATTTACACTCCTCAATCCCCTCTTAATACTTTAACATGACAGGATACCTTCTTCTCTGCCATAAGTACTTGGATAGATATATGCACGGGCTTCAAAGCATTCTCCCCTTAACTAGAGAGCGATGTCTGGAATCGAATGTCCAGACCTTTATGTGTTTTCAACTAGACTTTTATATTTTCTCTACCATTCTCGTGCAAGTCAGGAATGTACCCTAACCAATCATGTCTCTGATAGTATAGATACAACGCTCTCCTTAAATAGTAATGCTCAAATATATGCGTTTGGTAACTTTAATGTTCACCATAAAAATGGCTTGGTTTCTCAGGTTGCATAGATACAGCTGGGTACTGTACTTATAGCTTCTCTATAACCCATTCCTTTACACAGACAGTCATGTTCCCAACCTACCTCCCAGATCGTGAATACCAGCAGGTTGCACTTCTAGACTTATTTCTGACCACAGTACGTGAGGATTGTGTGACTAATATCCACAGGCCCCCTAATGGTAGGAGTAGAAATCACACTTAAATCCCAACCCCAAGGTGAGGAGCCATTGCTCAAAACGACGGTACTACAAAAGGGTTGACTGGGAAGCCATCAGAGAACATATCAAAGATGGCCCATGGACCAATATCTTGTAGTATATAAGATTATTATAAGTATTATAGCAAGCCCCACACATCAATACAAATAGGCAAAAATTTATATATGCTAAAAATCATTCTAAGAGTGAAATAGCCACAGCCAAAATAAGGCATTCTGAAATAACCAGGGAATGCACTAAATCGTAAAAGATAGGAACTTATGATTTCTAGAAAATTTATAATAATGTAGTGAATAAAGGACAATCAGTAATTCCCCACCTATCCAACAACCAAAAGGTTGAATGCACGGAAGGCGGAACTGCTTGCCCGGCGATTCACCTCTAACTCCACCTTAGAGTCAACAAAAGACTTCCTCTAAAATTTCCCTATGCAGATGGAAGCCACAATTGATGATTTTAAAATCACCCCTTCTCATGTCCGTGATATCATTAAAAACTTAGACAGCTCCAAGGTGTGTTGGCCTGATCTCATCCCTGCTATACTAATTAAGAAATGTTCAGCTGAGCTAGCCCCCATACTTTCCAAACTCTACAACAAATGCCTTGCTGAAGCTTGCATCCCTGATAGATGGAAGATGACCTGTGTGGTACCAGTGTACAAGAATTTTAGTGAAAGTCTTCTCCCCCTCTTCGCTAAAATCTTTGAGACACTAATAAATCTACTGCAGATATTTTAACAATCATCTCTAAATGCATATGCCATGTCCTGGATAAAGCGGGTGAAGCCAGGGCTGTAGCCTTATATCCAAGGCCTTTGACAAAATCTAGCATGAAGGGCTGCTAATAAAAATTTAATCATATTGTATAACTGGATGAATGCTTAATATAATTAGATTCTTCTTAAACAATAGGACCATCCAGGTTGTGTTGATGGATGTTCATCCAAGCAGCATAATATTAATGCAGGAGTGCCTCAGTGGTCGATCATTGGACCACTATTATTCCTGATATTTGTCAACGACCTCCCCGATAATATTGAGTCTAAGATGGGTATATTTGCTGATGATACAATTCTATAACATGCATGAGGAAAGAACGGGTGTACACAAATCCAAGACAATGGCTGACTCCTTAGAAAATGACCCCCAGACCATAGTTGAATAGTGCTGTAAATGGATGGTGACATTTAATGCGAGTAAGACTAAGCTATTCTCCTTTAATAATGACAATAAGCCTCTCCAACCACCAACAACCATGACAAATAACTCCTCACCTGAGAATTCTTTCTTCAAACTCCTTGGCTTCACATTCACAGGAAATATGAACTGGAATAAATACATTGAAGACATTGCGGAGGCTGCTGCAAGGAATGTAGGTTCTCTCTCGTGCTAGAAAACTACTCACACCTGAAAGTATCCTGTATCTTTCCAATCTAATAGGTCCTACTCTGTCAACTAGGCTGGTAAAAAGCGGTCGTGGTGATTACATTTAGTCAGTTCTTGTTAGAAACAAGAAAACTCATAAGGAAACTTAAAAAAGATCAAAACAGAAATTACATATTTAAATAGGATTTGCTCTTAAACCAATTAAACAATCATTATGAATTTACTAGGCGTAAAGGTAAATAATATAGGCTATATTCAGATACCTCCAATTTCTGTGAAACAACATTTATTAGACCACAATCAATAAATATTCCTCAAATTTCAGTTTATTTAGAGTACTTTAAAAAAGTTTAGGGGCATAATATTGTCATAAACCCCTATTTGAACTTTAAAATATATCAGAGTTTTATTAAATTTGATCCACAGTAATTAGACACCGTGTAAATAAGATTACCTGAATGGCAATTTCTTCTTGAGACCTCTTAAGCTTAGGCCTTAAATTTGAGACATTTTCTATAATCAGAAACATACATTTTATTTTTATTAAAATTGGAATAATAATTCTAGACATAAGGTTTAATTTCATTATATCTTGATTTTTATTTTTGTAAGAAGGCATAAAAATGGTGCAAAACAGGGAATCAATTTCACGCATCCTAGGATGAGTGTTGTAGTATTACTACAAATACACCGGGTATGTTCGGAGATCTTGTGACCATAGAATATATAAGATATGAAAATAAAATCATGTTTAATCAATGTTGTTTGTATAATGAAGCCAAAGTAAGTTTGCAGTTGGAGTCGTTCCAGAATTGATATTAAGAAATCATAAAGTAAATAAATTCAACAACAATAAATGAATAGAATAATCCAACAATATTCTGCTTGATTATAAATTGTCTGGAATGCTGAATAAATAATATTTGAGATTTTTTTTTCTTACCCCAAAAAAAGTCCATTAAACGACATGGTTATTGGAAAAAAAAATTGATTCGGAGAGGAACAATAATTTTCTGTAAAATTTTAGTATTTTAGGATTGAACTTTTGCATTTGTTACATTTTTAAGGATCTTATTATCAAATGGGCAGACTAATTAGACTACATCTCTCTGTTTCATATATATATATATATCTATATATATATTACTACTTCATTTAATCACATAAATTAATATATGAAAGTATTATTTTATGTGTAAACTTTAAGCATTTACTTCAACAGTGCTCAATAACTAGGTAAAGCTAGGTAGTAAATTATAAAAATATATATGGCATTTAAGCTACACAGAATATTCCGTGTTTTATCCATGCTAGGATTCGTCAGGCTTGTGCATAAGCCTGACGAATCCTAGCGTCGATGAAACATGGAATATTCTGTGTAGCTTGATTGCCATATATATTTTTATAACTTACTATATATATATATATATACTAGCAAAAGTACCCGTCGTTGACTGGGTTCAAAAACAGCCTACAGAAAATCGACTCTGATTTATGAAAGAATGATAGGTTATGAAAAGGAAGGATTGTAAAGAGATAGCTTTGAATTCGGGGGTATCAAAACCAAAGCAAAATATGATGAAAGTAAAAATAAAATAGATAACCCCCATAATTTATTATACCATATCTGTTCACACTGAAACACTTATCACAATATTCTGTGGATCTATATTAAAAAACCTTGCTAAACTTTGTGACATATTTCCATTCTATGGAGGTCAGGTGCAAACGAACACCCCATAATTGTATTATACCATATTTCTTCAAACTGAAACATAATTGTCAAAGTATACTTACGCAGATAGATACGAAAAGTCTTTATTAAAGTTTGTGCCTATTTTCATTCTATGGAGGCCAGGCGTAAACGCAGACCCCACAATTTTATTATACCATCCCTATTTAAGTTAAAACATACTTATCAAAGTATTATTATGTACATCTATATCAAAAACACATGTAAACGTTTTTTTTTTTTAATTTTTAAACTTTTTATTTCCATATTTTGTGGACCAGGCGCGTACGCAGATCCCACAATTTTAATGAATCATCATTATGGCAGATTAAACATACCCATTCCTGTGTCTTGATACATCTTCTATCATTATATGTGATCAGTTTTCTATAGGAGTCAACCAACTATTCGTGACCAGACACACATACAGACGTTCAGCTTTATATTATAGAAGATATATATATATATATATATATATGAAAGTGGCATTGTCTGTTTGCCTGTATGTAGAAGGTCTCCTCGAAACTACTCTGTCAATCGGTATTCTACAGACTTGAAACTTGATATATAAAGGATGTAGACTTGTGAACAAAATTCAAATAGGTTTCTAGCCGGTAAAAATAGCTGATAAGGGGTCCGAATTAAAAAAAAAATAGAACTTGGCAAGAGTAAATTGAAATATGTCATGGTAAGATATATTCGTTGTGTTTTTAACAGTATTTTGTATACATTTTTAGTATTAACTCATTTTTCCCAATTTCACGTATTTAACAGTCAGTTCGCCACCATTTGTCCTGTCTACATTTATCAATAAACAGTGTATGATTTTCGAATTACACGTTTTAAAGTGAGTAAAAAAATATAAGCTTTTCCAGATATGTTGAAGAGTAACTTATCTTGCCTTTGGTAACATTTATTTGTTATATTTTTGTAATTTTTGACCACTTTTTCGTACCTCTGTAAATGTAATACAAACCCAAAATTTTTATCTCTCTACCCCTATCTATCTTTCTCTTCCTCTTCTCCCCTCTCTTACCAACTTATCTTCCTTTTCTGTCCAGCCTATTCATCTCTTTGAACATACACAGGGGCAAATAATTGTTATACATTTCTCAAAGTATTAGTCGGCATAAGGGAATTAACTTCCTGGTTAAAAAATTAGAATTATTTCCCTTTATTTAGTACATAATCTAGCTGAAAAACTGACCCTCATTTCCTGACAAAATCTCTGCCAGTTTAGGAATAAATAATGCATAATTTTTTCTACATCTTGGATATTATTTACTCGGGGCTATCCAGATCAAGAGAATACCAACTTTGTTGGTATTTGTTTTGTAGTTTTTGACGTTTAGCAAGACTTACAAACATACGCACGGACAGCTGCTATTTATATTATAGATGGCAATATTCTAAATGATTGTCACACAAGTAATTACACAAGAGTTTTAGAATCTGCCGCTGACAGAAATTGATACATTCTGCGCAGAAATCACACGACGAAAATAACAGAAGAAAGTTAGCACATGTTATTATTTTTCTCGATGGATGTGGCAGCTGTCATTACCAAGTTTTACCAGCAATGGACGTGTGACATCATCCTTCTTACGTCCTTATCTGCCATAACTACATTGAAAGCTTCAACAACAACAGTAATAATAAAACATTACTCTTATCAACACATGATGAAATAATAAAAACGAAAATGTGTTTGCAATATTCTCATTTTGGTTTTCGCATTTTATTAATGTTGTCATTAATTCTTTATGACTTTTTTATTAATAATCCAATCCCACTTTTGTTATTAAAACTATTCATTCATTTTTATGAATCCATTTATATTGCTCTAGTCTTCCCATTTCCGATAATTATTAATTTTACTTGTGGCACATAAGAATTTGAATGCCTACTAGACACTATACCTGAGTACCTAAGGTACAGGATAACCTGGCATGAGGATACACGTAAACCCTGATTAAATATTCAAAATCACATCGTATTTGCGGCCCAAATAAGATCTCCTTGGTATAGCTAACCTATGCTGGCTTTTACAAGAAAGTGTACACCTTCTCCAAGTGATGTTACCTCAAGTAACAGCATGAAGCTGGAAACTCCACCAGACCAGATGAATTCTTGTCCTGAAATCCAGTTAGACTAAAAGACCACAAGGAAGATATACTATAACATATTTAAATGGTCGATTAGGGAAAGGGAAAGAATGTTCTCAACTTTGTTACTAACTCAATATTTGAAAGGTAAAGGAGAACTTTGATGGAATATTCAAATATTTTGGTACATGTTTCGTTTGTTTTCATCACCTCGACTATAAATAAAATTGTTTAACTCAGTAGAATTGTGCAAAAAATATGGTTAGTCCTTCTCTACTTATTCCAGTGTTGCTTATTATTGTGGTCCTCTTTAAGGGGTCACAATATTAAGGTGAAATTGTCCTGATGTTCATTGCGAGCGGTTAAACTATGAGATGATTCTTTGGCATTCCCCAGCTAATTGTTGAAGGGACATATTTGGTTCCTTTTCCAATCTGTTTAATGCCCAGCGTCTGAGTTCAGTGTCCTTAGTCGACACTAAGCCAGTGTCCTTAGTCGACACTAAGCCTGGAATGAAAATCAGGACCTTAAAGTTGTCGTCCGTCAATGAGGATAATCTGAAATCATCACAGTGTCTATTTATGACTGAATCAAATGTGGTTTAATCTTGGTTTTCTTCGCATGCCAGGTTGATTCGTCTCCATGGAATAAGCTGATTTTTAGACAGTATAATTCCATCAAAGATTTCATTGTCTCGTCAAAGGACTATTCGCTCGTCTGTTTAAGGGTGATTTAGTCCATGAACTTATGGTCCGCAGCTCCCAACTTTTGTAATAAAAAACGTACCTTCATCTGCTTGATCCAATCCATCTATAAATATAAAAGCGAAAATGTATGTATGTATGTATGTATGTATGTATGTATGTGTGTTTGCTTTTTCTGTATGTCTACAAAAGGATTTTTTCAGAGAAGCGGTCGCTCGCTCCACAACTTTTTAAAACTTTTTATATCACATATAAATCGTAATATCTCACAGTTAACAACGAAGCTCGCCTGTCTATTTAATTTGCTCGATTTCGGGAAGATAAATATTCAACATTTGTCGCTCGCCGCATGTGAGTTAGTCTTTTCCTATAATATCTTGGGAAAATAAAAATTCCGCAGTAAAACTTGACCTCATTAACTCATTAAAACGGACACCTGCCAAATCCAAGTAATTAAATAAATTCAAACATGTTTCCGTTAGCATCTCGCGGTGGGGCAATGGTTAACGTCGCACGTTTTTTTTTTCACACTTTAATTTACAACTTTGCCTCAACGGTTCCGGTTCGATCCTCATACTTACGTTTTTTTTATTACTTTAGTTAGTAATTCAAATTTTTTCTTTGCCTGTGTTTGCATTTCCAGTATTTGTTCGATAAATTGCTTTCTTTCCTCTTCTCTTTTTTACGCTTCTCTTTCTCTTTTTTCTTCTCTTTTTCTTCTTTTCTTTCCCTTTTTCTTCTTTTCTTTGTTCCTGTGATTCCAAAGTTCTAATCTGCTGCAATTGTTTCATTTCAACTAGTTGACTTAAAAGCTCTACCATTCTGAAAAATAGACTCACAAGACAAACCTGGGCCTAAGACTTTACAGAGAAGTTATGGCAAATTAATATTCACAAAGAAAAAAAGTCACATGCATGTAGTTTTAACAGAAAAAATGTTCAATTTTCCACAGAGAATAAAAGACAGTTGAGAATTTATTTTAACTTTCTCGAGAAAAAAAATCTGAAGAATTTTGAGCCCAGAAGTATTTGGAATAATAAAACGAATTGAAATCCCTTTTTGTAGCAAACATCTAGTCGAACATTCACGTTGTTGTCCTAAATTCTCGTAATGGAGTGAATGTGGTTTCGATCCTTCGTAGCATTGATATCCTTTATTTCTCGTTGTTTTATCGAGAAAACGAAAATCATGCACACGATAGACAGAAATTTTTAGGTCACAGTAACATTTTTTAAAAAAAATATATACTGTAAAACGAAAATGACTTCTTGCAAAGAGGAAAAATCAAGATATTTGCACAATCGAAAGTCAGCTAACCTGCAAGAAAAAGCTCGTTTTTTTCTTTTTTTTTTTTTTCGTTAGTGTGTTTAAAATCAAAAATGTTCACTTTCAACAAACAGTCCAAAAATAAGGGCTTTTAAATAAAGGAAAATTCTTGTGCAATAAAAATATCTTATTTCAAATTTGAAAACGTTGCATGACTTGCCCAAACCAAACTATTCGCGGCTTTTTGAAAAATAAGCTTTTTCGAAGTGAGGTCGTTTTCTGTTGAAAAAACTTTGTGGAGCTAGTCCTTACTTTTTTAAAGGAGGTAGAAAAATACAAGTTTCTTGAACAGAAGTTGATCGTTTATCCAGAGAAGATCCTTCTGGGCCCTTTTTGCAAATCCATACGTCGCCAATGCTGTGGTCCTGTTTAGGGGGTCACAATATTAAGATGAAAGAGTCCTAGTGTTCACTATGAGTGGTTAAACTATGCGTGTGCTCTCGGCAGAAATGTTTGACTTACCTAGTGCAAGAGGAATCCATACTATCATACATATAAGGATGTTAACTACCCCAGAACACTTATTATCAGATT